>NC_060173.1:102940286-103216761 GCF_021184085.1 Oncorhynchus gorbuscha | reverse complement strand
ACCATAATCATGCAGTTGACCTGCTTTAACTGGAGGTAACTGCACCTCGTCTCAGCTCAACCCAGCTCTGATCTTAACACTCATGTAAATGGAATGTGGACAGACTGACTGACTGTATGAATGTTTTATGTTTGGTGAATCACTGATGAACACATCCCTTGAGTGTATATTTAATGACTGGTCACTGGCCATTGCTACCTACATACGTTTTGTTATGCAGGTGAATGAGGACCCAAAAGCGACTTGGCGAAAACAGAGTCTTTATTCCAGTAAAGGAAATATGCAATACTCCTAGACAAATCGGAGCGGTAAACAAAGCATAAAAAACGAATTCCACTCGTAGTGACGAGGACAGACTGGAGACTCGACCATAAACTGTAGGTTGCCTCGGGAAGGCACCGACCGTAGCAGACTCAGACACCTGCTCACACGCAGCATCTGAGGGAAACAAGACACAGCACGGCGAACAATATACAAGGATCCGACAGGACAGAAACGGAAGACAAGGGGAGAAATAGGGACTCTAATCAGAGGGCAAGATACGGAACAGGTGTGAAAAGATTAGATGATTGATTAGGGGAATAGGAACAGCTGGGAGCAGGAACGGAACGATAGAGAGAAGAGAGAGAGGGAGGGAGAGAGAAAAAAAAAGGGAACGAACCTAATAAGACCAGCAGGGGGAAAACGAACAGAAGGGAAAGCAAAATGACAAGACAATATAAGACAAAACATGACACGTTTACTGGCTGTGTATGCCAGCCTATTATCCTCTGTCTCTGAATGATGTACCATGAATCAGCCTGCCATCTCTCTGTGCCTCTGAAAGTTGTATATTATGTGACTTTGGGAGGGGGGGTACCTGATTGACAGAAAGAGAGAGAGAGAGAGAGAGAGAGAGAGAGAGAGAGAGAGAGAGAGAGAGAGAGAGAGAGAGAGAGAGAGAGAGAGAGAGAGAGAGAGAGAGAGATTGAGAGAAAGAGGGACAATGACACAGAGAGAGATATTGGTACTGATTGAGAGAAAGAGGGACAAAGAGAGGGGGAAGGGGGACAGTTAAAGAAAAGGGATTTGACAAGGTGGAGGTGGAGAGAGTTAGAGAAAAGGGATTTGACAAGGTGGAGGTGGAGAGAGTTAAAGAAAAGGGATTTGACAAGTTGGAGGTGGAGAGAGTTAAAGAAAAGGGATTTGACAAGGTGGAGGTGGAGAGAGTTAAAGAAAAGGGATTTGACAAGGTGGAGGTGGAGAGAGTTAAAGAAAAGGGATTTGACAAGGTGGAGGTGGAGAGAGTTAAAGAAAAGGGATTTGACAAGGTGGAGGTGGAGAGAGTTAGAGAGAAATGTCTGTAACGAGAACTGGTCCGGTTTGATCCAGCGTTATCATACATCCTCAAGGCTTCTGTTTACTCTCTCTATTTTATTCTTTCTCCATGATGTCCCTCCCAGTCCCGTCACAATGCACTCCCAGTCGCCAGACAGTCAGAGCAGTTTGAGGCAACCAAAGCAGGCATGCTACATTTCACTGCCCCTACTGTCTAATCCACTGGAGTAAATTGAGTTTTCTAGAGCAGAGAGACGAGTGGTCCAGGTCAACCCCAGCTCCACTCACCTCTCTCCACTCATCACTCACTCTCTCAGCTCAAACACTGTCATACAGGAGGGAAGACTGACTGCAACTGCCAATGTGTGAGGAAATGACAACACATTAAATACTATAGAAGGGTTTTAAGCACAGGGTAGTTGTTCTGATGAGTCTTACTCACAGCCATGGATAGAGACCATGGGCAGCAGGAGTCTTAGTTGTTTTCTAATAGGCTGATCAATCTGGTCTTCTAGGTAGACTTTATGTGTGTCTGTTGCAGCTAGAAGAGGATAGCATTTCATATGTTGATTTTTGCCTAGTTGGTGATGAAAGAGGTATCTGACCTTGCTTGCGTGTTTTTGTGTGTGTGTGTGTTTTCCCATCTAGTGAGTGGAGCCTGGTCCTGTTGGTCGTCCTGGTCTCAGTGTTCGGTACCCTGTGGTGGAGGGCACTATCAGCGTACCCGCTCCTGTAACAAGCCCAGCCCTGGCAACGGAGGAGATATCTGTATTGGCCTACACACTGAGGAAGCGCTGTGCAACACACACCACTGTGACGGTAAGGCACACACACACATCCATCAGATTCGCAGGCTTTCCTGTTCTTTACATGAATGAATGAATTACATTTGGTTTCTGTGTCAAATTGCCAGTTGGCGGCCCATCCCTTATGGTGTTAATTGACAAATAAACAAACATTACAATAATTCACTCTGGTAATTAAATCATAATTCTTCTTCTGGTGTTCTCTGCATTGCGCATCGCATAAAGAATGGAAAAATGTAAGGTAAAAATCACTACATAATAGTAAATAAGGTTATCCAAACAATAACTACATCCCTAGAGCAGTTAAATAATATACATACACACTGTATATAAACACATACACACTGTATATATACACATACACACAGTATATAAACACATACACACTGTATATATACACATACACACAGTATATAAACACATACACACTGTATATATACACATACACACAGTATATAAACACATACACACTGTATATATACACATACACACAGTATATAAACACATACACACTGTATATATACACATACACACTGTATATAAACACATACACACTGTATATATACACATACACACAGTATATAAACACATACACACTGTATATATACACATACACACAGTATATAAACACATACACACTGTATATATACACATACACACTGTATATAAACACATACACACTGTATATATACACATACACACTGTATATAAACACATACACACTGTATATATACACATACACACAGTATATAAACACATACACACTGTATATATACACATACACACAGTATATAAACACATATACACTGTATATATACACATACACACAGTATATAAACACATACACACTGTATATAAACACATACACACTGTATATATACATATACACACATACAGTTGAAGTTTACATACACCTTATCCAAATACATTTGAATTCAGTTTTTTACAATTCCTGACATTTAATCCTAGTAAAAATGTCCTGTTTTAGGTCAGTTAGGATCACCACTTTATTTTAAGAATGTGAAATGTCAGAATAAGAGTAGAGAGAAAGATTTATTTCCTCTTTAATTTCTTTCATCATATTCCCAGTGGGTCAGAAGTTTATATACACTCAATTGGTATTTGGTAGCATTGCTTTTAAATTGTTTAACTTGGGTCAAAAGTTTCAGGTAGCCTTCCACAGGCTTCCCACGATAAGCTGGGTGAATTTTGGCCCATTCCTCCTGACAGAGCTGGTGTAGCTGAGTCAGGTTTGTAGTCCTCCTTGCTCGCACACTTTTTCAGTTCTGCCCACAAATTTTCTATAGGCTTGAGGTCAGGGCTTTGTGATGGCCACTCCAATACCTTGACTTTGTTGTCCTTAAGCCATTTTGCCATGACTTTGGAAGTATGCTTGGGGTCATTGTCCATTTGGAAAACCCATTTGCAACCAATTTGCTTCAATATATCCACAAAATTTTCCTACCTCATGATGCCATCTATTTTGTGAAGTGCACCAGTCCCTCCTGCAGCAAAGCACCTCCACAACATGATGCTGCCACCCCCGTGCTTCACGGTTGGGATGGTGTTCTTTGCTTGCAAGCCTCCCCCTTTTTCCTCCAAACATAACGATGGCCATCATAGCCAAACAGTTCAATTTTTGTTTCAACAGACTAGAGAACATTTCTTCAAAAAGTACAATCTTCGTCCCCGTGTGCAGTTGCAAACCATAGTCTGGCTTTTTCATTATGGTTTTGGAGCAGTGGCTTCTTTCTTGCTGAGTGGCCTTTCAGGTTATGTCGATATAGGACTCGTTTTACTGTGGACATAGATTTTTTTTGTACCTGTTTCCTCCAGCATCTTCACGAGGTCCTTTGCTGTTGTTCTGGGATTTATTTGCACTTTTCGCACCAAAGTACGTTCATCTCTAGGAGAACGTGTCTCCTTCCTGAGCGGTATGACGGCTGCATGGTCCCATGGGGTTTATACTTGCGTACTATTGTTTATACAGATGAACGTGGTACCTTCAGGCATTTGGAAATTGCTCCCAAGGATGAGCAATTTTTTTCTGAGGTCTTGGCTGATTGCTTTTGATTTTCCCATGATGTCAAGCAAAGAGTCACTGAGTTTGAAGGTAGGCCTTGAATACATCCACAGGTACACCTCCAATTGACTCAAATGATGTCAATTAGCTTATCAGAAGCTTCTAAAGCCATGACATCATTTTCTGGAATTTTCCAAGCTGTTGAAAGGCACAGTCAACTTAGTGTATGTACACTTCTGACTCACTGGAATTGTGATACAGTGAATTATAAGTGAAATAATTTGTCTGTAAACAATTGTTGGAACAATGACTTGTGTCATGCACAAAGTAGATGTCTTTTCCGACTTGCAAAAACTACAGTTTGTTAGCGAGAAATTTGTGGAGTGGTTTAAAAACGAGTTTAATTGAATCCAACCTAAGTGTATGTAAACTTCCGACTTCAACTGTACATACATACATATACAGATAAATAAATACAGAAAAAAAATAAGGAGGTATTTGAACCCAGTCTGGCACAAAGAGAAGATTCATATGGGAGACAAGCATATACACAATCTATATACACACATACCATTTACCACATAGAAGCTAAACGTTGTTTTTTACAATTTCATTATAGGTAGCACTTTTTCTTTTATTCCAGGCTTTATATAAATATTTCACAATCGGAAGTACACAATGGACAAAACACAATTCAGTTTCTCCTCTCACTCAGCCATATAATGCCAGGGTATATCTGGTGGTCTGTCTCATCACTCAGCCACATAATGCCAGGGTATATCTGGTGGTCTGTCTCATCACTCAGCCACATAATGCCAGGGTATATCTGGTGGTCTGTCTCTTCATCACTCAGCCACATAATGCCAGGGTATATCTGGTGGTCTGTCTCTTTGTCACTCAGCCACATAATGCCAGGGTATATCTGGTGGTCTGTCTCCTCGTCACTCAGGCACATAATGCCAGGGTATATCTAGTGGTCTGTCTCCTTGTCACTCAGCCACATAATGCCAGGGTATATCTGGTGGTCTGTCTCTTCATCACTCAGCCACATAATGCCAGGGTATATCTGGTGGTCTGTCTCATCACTCAGCCACATAATGCCAGGGTATATCTGGTGGTCTGTCTCCTCGTCACTCAGCCACATAATGCCAGGGTATATCTGGTGGTCTGTCTCCTCGTCCCTCAGCCACATAATGCCAGGGTATATCTGGTGGTCTGTCTCCTCGTCCCTCAGCCACATAATGCCAGGGTATATCTGGTGTGCTTTCTGGAATAAGAACAGTTGCATATTGTGGTAGGAAGGGCAATAGAGGATCAAATTAGTTTCATTTTCTATTTCTTAGTGGTCACAATAGTTGCATAGTCTTTCCTAATCAATGCATTGCAAGCCTATCGCGATAATTGCTCACTGATCAATACTGTGCCAGTCAGCACCTTGTTATGTCACTCCAGAGAAGGGTGTGAAAGAGGTGCATATTGGGAAACGGAGTTCCCATGCCTATTCCCTGCTGTGCTGGGAGGCAGCCCAATTGTGTCTGATAGTGTACCTTGTTGCCCAATAATGTGTGACGATGTGACATGTATACTGTCTATCTAACCAGGCCCTCTGCTCTGTGTAGTGTCTCTGTGTAGTGCCTCTGTTTCCTATACGACTCTGTAATATGTATGAGTGTGAGCCAGCTATAGCTAATCCTGGACTGGGTAGAAAGTTACTCTCAGACATTCCTCTGAATAAGCCCACAGCCTTAATGAGAGACAAGACTAAATCTAATCTCTTGTCTAAAGAGTTTGTCTGATTCCTATCCTAATCCATTCTTTATTTTCCAGCAAACTGGCCAGTGTCACTATGTATTGTGTTCCTGCTGCGGCGTCCAGTGTGTGTGTGTCTGTGTGTTTACGTGATGAACTATACTTGCGGGGACCAGAAGTCCACACTAGAATAGTAAATGAAAACATTTTGACCAACAGGGGACATTTTGTTGGTCCCCACAAGGTCAAATGCTATTTCTAGGGGGGTTCAGAGTTAATTAGGGTTATAATTAGGTTTAGGTTAGGAGTAAGTGTTAGGGTAAGGTTTAGGGTTAGTGTTAAGTTTTCCGGTTAAGGTTAGGTTTAGAGTACGGGAGTGTTTGTGTGTGTGTGTGTGTGTGTGTGTGTGTGTGTGTGTGTGTGTGTGTGTGTGTGTGTGTGTGTGTGTGTGTGTGTGTGTGTGTGTGTGTGTGTGTGTGTGTGTGTGTGTGTGTGTGTGTGTGTGTGTGTGTGTGTGTGTGTGTGTGTGTGTGGGCCTGGCAAACTGTCATTCATATTTAATTAGACCAGCTGTCAGTCAGTCAGTGGGAACTGAGGAGTTCTCCCTGATGGTAATTAAAGACAAGGAAGGGAATTGGTGTCTGTCTTTTACTTGGGTTGTGTCCCAAATGGCTATTCCCAAATGGCTATTCACTATTCCCTGGTCAAAATATATAGGGAAGGCTTCCTGGGTGGCACAGCGGTCAAAAGCACAGCACCGCAGTGCTGAGGCACCACTACAGCCTGGGATTCGATTTGCAAGCTGACTCCGGTTGTCAGTCGAACTGTGGATCCTCTGACACATTGGTGCGGCTGACACTCGGGTTAAGAGAGCAGGGTGATAAGAAGTAGGAGGCCAGGTGGGTCATGTTTCAGAGGACGCATGACTCCACCTTCGCCTCTCCCGAGCCCAATGAGGAGTTTCAGAGATGAGCCAAGGGACCTCATTTCAGGGAGAAAATGCTTGTGGCCATATCACCCTGAACACGCCTGTTCAGGGTCAGTCCTGGTTTAGTACTGGGACTGGAGACCGCCTGGGAATACCAAGTGCCGTAAGCCTCAGAAAAAACAAATATATAGGAAACAGGGTGCCATTTGGGATGCAAACAACCCGTGTGTGTGTGTGTGTGTGTGTGTGTGTGTGTGTGTGTGTGTGTGTGTGTGTGTGTGTGTGTGTGTGTGTGTGTGTGTGTGTGTGTGTGTGTGTGTGTGTGTGTGTGTGTGTGTGTGTGTGTGTGTGTGTGTGTGTGCCTGCACGCCTGCACGCCTGCACGTGTGTTCAACTTCATGTGTGTTCACCTTCATGTGTGTTCACCTTCATGTGTGTTCACCATCATGTGTGTTCACCATCATGTGTGTTCACCATCATGTGTGTTCAACTTCATTTGTGTGCCCCTGCTTGTGTCCACAGTTTGCCATGCTAATGTCTTGTCCTCATCTGTCTCCTGCTTCGGTACATTTACCGACAGGCAGGACATTGGTCATCTATTCCCTATAGATACAGTGAACCTCCAATTAGCCAAAAAACCTTGTGTCTGTCAGTCCCCGGCCTATCTGATGGCCTTGTCAGAGATGGCTTGATTAAATAGATTGTGCTAACTAATGAAGGACAGGAGGGTGTGTGTGTGTGTGTGTGTGGGTGTGTGTCCATATTAGTACAGCCTCAAGAGTCGCAAGGACACCAACTCCCTGTGAGGCTGTCCTAATATGGATGCTGTACCGTGAGGGTTGTGTTGTGTTGTGTTGTTCTATGTAGACTGGTGTGGGGAGATCAGAGAGCACGAGGAGCAGCTTCGGCAGCCTGTGACTGAAAGGCTGACTGATAGGAGAGGTAAACAAAATGGCAGCCATCATTCATTGGGTGAATGGCTTTTGGCATCACAGGTTGGAAACGCGGGAGAGGGGGAGAGGGTTCTGGGAGAGGGTCTTTCCTGTTTACTGTACACAGGCGCCTGTCGCCTGGGAAACATGGCTAACACTTGGCTCTTGACGAAAACATCTTGGCTATGCACTAAACAAACTATGGGTTTGCTTTCTCAAAACAGTTTACCTCACAACCACTTGGGTCTGTTTGTATATGGCTAGGGTTGTTAGGGTTGTTAGGGTTGTTAGGGTTGTTTGTGGCTGTGCTGTGGTGGGGCTAGTTTGTTTGTTTTCATGCGCTTGGGTGGTCAAGTCGGGTTCCAGGCATTTTAAGAATGCAGCGGTTACCTCAACTCAGAGTGAATCTTTGGTCATGTGTCTGTGTACTGACGCTTGTGTGTGTGTGCGCAGGCGGCTGGATGGCCTGGTCTCTGTGGTCAGCATGTGATGACGTAGGGCTGCAGGTACGCAGCCGGGGCTGTGGGGCTCAAGGCTCCGCCCCCTGTGTGGGAAACAGCACTGAGCACAGGGACTGCAACGAGATTCCAGGTGAGCCATACACATTTTCATCATATATGTCATCATCATCGTCACCACCAACATCATCATCATAACCGTTATCGTTTTCATCATCATCGCCATTGTTCATAATCATCACTATCATCATTATCATAACCGTTATCATAATCATCATCCTGATCATCGCCATCGTTCATAATTATCAATATCATTATCATAACCGTTAACATGATCATCATCATCACCATTAAATGTTTTATTTTTTTATTCACCTTTATTTAACCAGGTAAGCCAGTTGAGAACAAGTTCTCATTTACAACTGCAACCTGGCCAAGATAAAGCAAAGCAGTGCGACACAAACAACACAGAGTTACACATGGAATAAACAAACATACAGTCAATAACACAATAGAAAAGTCTATATACTGTACAGTGTGTGCAAATGAAGTAAGATTAGGGAGGTAAGGGAATAAATAGGCCATAGTGGCGAATAGGCCATAGTGGCGGCCAGGTGCAGGCAGCGATCGGTTGAAGAGCATGCATTTAGCTTTACTTGCATTTAAGAGCAGTTGGAGGCCATGGAAGGAGAGTTGTAATGGCATTGAAGTGCATCTGGAGGTTTGTTAACACAGTGTACAAAGAAGGGCCAGAAGTATACAGAATGGTGTCGTCTGCATAGAGGTGGATCAGAGAATCACCAGCAGCAAGAGCGACATCATTAATGGATACAGAGAAAAGAGTCGGCCCAAGAATTGAACCCTATGGCACCCCATAGAGACTGCCAGACAACAGGCCCTCCGATTTGACACACTGAACTCTGTCTGATAAGTAGTTGGTGAACCAGGCGAAGCAGTCATTTGAGAAACCAAGGTTGTTGAGTCTGCCGATAAGAATGGGGGGATAATCACTCTGGGATAATAACCACTCTGAGATAATAACCACTCTGAGATAATAATCACTCTGAGATAATAACCACTCTGAGATAATAATCACTCTGAGATAATAATCACTCTGAGATAATAATCACTCTGAGATAATAACCACTCTGAGATAATAACCACTCTGAGATAATAACCACTCTGAGATAATAATCACTCTGAGATAATAACCACTCTGAGATAATAACCACTCTGAGATAATAACCACTCTGAGATAATAATCACTCTGAGATAATAACCACTCTGAGATAATAATCACTCTGAGATAATAACCACTCTGAGATAATAACCACTCTGAGATAATAATCACTCTGAGATAATAATCACTCTGATAATAATCACTCTGAGATAATAACCACTCTGAGATAATAACCACTCTGAGATAATAACCACTCTGAGATAATAATCACTCTGAGATAATAATCACTCTGAGATAATAACCACTCTGAGATAATAACCACTCTGAGATAATAACCACTCTGAGATAATAATCACTCTGAGATAATAATCACTCTGAGATAATAATCACTCTGAGATAATAATCACTCTGAGATAATAACCACTCTGAGATAATAACCACTCTGAGATAATAACCACTCTGAGATAATAATCACTCTGAGATAATAACCACTCTGAGATAATAATCACTCTGAGATAATAACCACTCTGAGATAATAACCACTCTGAGATAAGACAAATCATACACTTAGGGACAGTTTCTTGGACACCTTGGCCAGGTCGAAGAAAGACGGCTGCACAGTATTGTCTTTTATCAATGGCAGTTATGATATCATTTAGGGCCTTGAGCGTGGCTGAGGTGCACCCATGACCAGCGCGGAAACCAGATTGCATAGCAGAGAAGATACGGTGGGATTCGAAATGGTCGGTGATCTGTTTGTTAACCACCATTCATAATCATCGCTAACATCATTATCATAACCGTTATCATGATCATCATTATCGCCATCGTTCATAATCATCACTATTGTCATTATCATAACAGTTATGATCATCATCAATGACATCGTTCATAATCATCACCATCATCATTATCATAACTGTTATCATCACCGTCCTCGTCATCACCTCCACCATTATCATAATCACTCAGAAATAATATCCACTCTGAGATAAGACGCATCATACACATAGGGACAGTTTATTGGACACAGATTAAGTCTAATACAATACAAAAAAAGCATGGATATTCTCTATTGAAAGTGCTTTTTAGTCCATCCATGACAAGACCTAATCCGTGTCCGGGAAACTGCCCCCCAACCCCCCCTCCCGCTGCTACTTCTATGGACATTTTATATTTATTATTATTGTTTAATTCACACCTGCAGTGTTGGAGCTCGGAGATGAAGTATTTCACTGTACACTACAACTACATCTGCGACCCTGTGCATGTGGTTAAGTCGAACAACTAATCAAATTTCCCCCACCAGAATAAGATCTTCTATCTTAATTTGTGCTAATGAAGTCAATGTAAATCAGTCTTCTTAGAGTGCTCCTCTGATGAGGAGGCTGTTTCCTTTCTTTGACTTTTAACAGAGTAATGGTATTTCTGTCCCTGGCTACCAGAGACAAGACAGATGCAATTAGCATCCCAAAAAGGCACACTATACAGAGCACTACTTTTAACCAGAGCCCTATAGACGGGTAAGCGGTCAACATCATGAAAATGATGCGTGCGCCTCAAAGGCTGAGTGTTGTTATGGTTCTGGGTGGCCAGATAGCTAGCAACAATGACAAGAAACGGACATGTGGGACAAGAGCTCAATGTGTGACTGTATTTATGTTTTCAATAAACATTGGAACCAAATATAGTTGACTTGCTATCAACAATCTAATCCCACCATTTCTAAACAACCAACATGTGTATGTGTCCTGGTCATGAGTATCCAACTATATAGGGGTTAGGGTACCGTTTGAGACGCGCCCCAAATCACATCTAATTTCATTGCAATTTCGGAGGAGGCGTTGGAAATCGTAAGGTCACTGGGATGGCGTGTGACACTCGCTCAGCCGAAATTGCCCCAAAATGTAATCATAGGATGGCCACATCTCAATTAAAAACACACACCCTCCTCTTCCCTCCTCTCCCTCCTGATGAATGACTTTAAGTGTCGGTCAAACATCGTAGAAGCTAGTCTACACAACAATCCCAACTGTCTGAAGTTTTCATTAGTGTTTCATGATGTATGTTTCTTTGTGTGTACTGTGTACTGTATACTGTGTGTACTGTTCTGCAAGTACCATCTACCAGTTCAAATCACTCTGAACTCTTGGATGGTTTCCAGATATTTCTGTGCATGGTGAGAATGTGCATGTTCTGGTAGCTGACTGTTTGTCTGTCTCTGCATGTCTGTCTGTGTGTGTGTTGTGTTGCAGTGATTCTCCCTGCGTCTGGCTTTGATAAGGACCAGCAATGCAGAGGTAAGTGGATTAACAACCACCTACAGTACGTGTGAATGTGTGTGTGTGTATCTGTGTGTGAATGTGTGTGTGTGTGTGTGTGTGTGTGTGTGTGTGTGTGTGTGAATGTTTGTGTCTGTGTGTGTATGTGTGAATGTGTGTGTGTGTATGTGTGAATGTGTGCGTGTGTGTGTGTGTGTATGTGTGTGTGTGTGTGTGTGTGTGTGTGTGTGTGTGTGTGTGTGTGTGTGTGTGTGTGTGTGTGTGTGTGTGTGTGTGTGTGTGTGTGTGTGTGTGTGTGTGTGTGTGTGTGTGTGTGTGTGTGTGTGTGTGTGTGTGTGTGTGTGTGTTCCATGAATCCTTTCATTCAGTCAGCAGGAGGTAATAGGAGCGCTGTAGGTACTCCCCCCATCCTCTTCCCCTCCTCTAATTTAATCTACCATTAGGGGGGATGCCACCATGTCCGTTTTGAAACCATGGCGATGCTGCACAAGCCTTTGAACCAATCATCAGAAGTGGAATATGCATGAGGGGGGATGGCCATTATATTAAAGTGTAGGAACCATGCTGGGAAGGGTAATGGTTTCAAGGCTGTGCCGCCATTCCATTGAACAGCTTCCATGTTTGACGGCAGGAGCACTGAGGAGGAGGAGCTTGATTCCCTTGAATGAACCACCATTTTACTAGCCCGGTCCCCAATATGTTTGTGCTGTCTTGCCAACTCCTGAGGTCATTGTCACTAAGAGTTGGCAAGACAGCACAAACAGATATGTGACCAGGCTACCACTTTGCTGCAATACAATATGTGAAGGAGGATGAGGAAAGAAAGAGTTATGATGAGAGAACGAAAACGACAGATAACAGACACCGATAATTGAACTAGACATCATGACTGACCTCCTCCCATCTTTGTGCTTTGTTGTTTTTGCGCAGCATTCACCTCTCTGCACCTGATAGCCACAGGCGTGTCTTGTTTCCTGGGGGCGGGCCTTCTGTCCTTCCTGGTCTATGTGTACTGCCAGCACTTCCACAAGCCCTCGCAGGAGTCTGCCGTCATACACCCAACCACACCCAACCACCTCAACTACAAGGGCAACACCACACCAAAGAACGAGAAGTACACGCCCATGGAGTTCAAGGTATTGTCACAGGTACAGTAAACAAGGGTTGTCACTCATGCAGACACACACGTAGATAGATACACACACAGACATGCATGTACACACACAACAAGCCTGAGTCCTCTGCATGCAGATACACACGTAGATAGATACACACACAGACATGCATATACACACACAACAAGCCTGAGTCCTCTGCATGCAGACACACATGCATAAACACACATACATCCACTGTTGTTTTACTAACCTTGTGAGGACACACAATTGATTCCCATTCCAAATCCTAGTTTTCCTAACCCTAACCCTAGCCCTAACCCTGACCCTAACCTTAACCCCAAAACGTAACTTGAACCCTAAACCTAACCTTTAACTCCTAAACCTAATTCTAACCCTAACCCTAACCCTGACCCTAACCTTAACACACAGACATGTTGGATTTCTAATGAATTTATTTGCAAAATATTGTGGAAAATAAGTATTTGGTCACCTACAAACAAGCAAGATTTCTGGCTCTCACAGACCTGTAACTTCTTCTTTAAGAGGCTCCTCTGTCCTCCACTCGTTACCACTCGTTAAATCCCAGAACCACACGAGAATGTCATATGGTCAGATGAAACCAAAATATAACTTTTTGGTAAAAACTCAACTCGTCGTGTTTGGAGGGCAATGAATGCTGAGTTGCATCCAAAGAACACCATACCTACTGTAAAGCATTGGGGTGGAAACATCGTGCTTTGGGGCTGTTTTTCTGCAAAGGGACCAGGATGAGTGATCCGTGTAAAGGAAAGAATGAATGGGGCCATGTATTGTGAGATTTTGAATGAAAACCTCCTTCCACCAGCAAGGGCATTGAAGATGAAATGTGGCTGGGTCTTTCACAAAGATCCCAAACACACCGCCTGGGCAACGAATGAATGGCTTCGTAAGAAGCATTTCAAGGTCCTGGAGTGGCCTAGCCGGTCTCCAGATCTCAACCCCATAGAAAATCTTTGGAGGGAGTTGAAAGTCCGTGTTGCCCAGCAACAGCCCCAAAACATCACTGCTCTAGAGGATATCTGCATGGAGGAATGGGCCAAAATACCAGCAACAGTGTGTGAAAACCTTGTGAAGACTCTGTCATTGCCAACAAAGGGTATATAACAAAGTATTGAGATAAACTTTTGTTATTGACCAAATACTTATTTTCCACCATTATTTGCAACTAAATTCATAAAAAATCATAGTTGAAGTGTACCTATGATGAAAATTACAGGCCTCTCTCATCTTTTTAAGTGGGATAATTTGCGTGGCTGACTGGTGGCTGACTAAATACTTTTTTGCCCAACTGTATACACACACAGACATATACACACACAGACATATACACACACAGACATGTACACACAGAGACATATACACACACAGACATGTACACACAGAGACATATACACACACAGACATGTACACACAGAGACATATACACACACAGACATGTACACACAGAGACATATACACACACAGACATGTACACACACAGACATATACACACACAGACATATACACACACAGACATATACACACACAGACATGTACACACACAGACATATACACACAGACATATACACACAGACATATACACACAGACATATACACACACAGACATGTACACACACAGACATATACATACATGTACACACACAGACATATACACACAGAGACATATACACACAGAGACATATACACACAAACATATACACACACAGACATATACACACACAGACATATACACATACAGACATATACACACACAGACATATACACACACAGACATATACACACACAGACATATACACACACAGACATGCACAATTGTCTGCGTAGCAAAGAGATGCTGTAACACCAGCCATTCATATGGCTTTGAGAAGATTTTCCTTATGTTTAGGGTTCTTTCATTATATGAGGATGAGTAATAGTGAGAGCTCAGAACTCTTATCTGTCTTCACCTGGTTTCCTTACTCCATGGTGTCTTGTGTCTCTGCCTGATCATAGCCTCAGTCCTTATTATTGGACCACGTTGGGCTGTTATAGCAACTGACTCCCGCTGCTGTCTATAATGCTGAACCATCATCTCTTGAGAAAGCATCAGCCAAAACATTGAGGTTGGCTCAGCTATATTAAATTCAATAATAAATGTAAAGTCAAGCTGCACCTGCCTACCTCACCTTTCCTCACTCTTGGACCTAACACCTGCGTGTACCTATGAGCCACCTTTCCGACCCCATCGATCCGTCCCACCGTGGCATTGCCCTTCATACGTACGTCAAGGTTTAGCCTTAGGACCAAGGTCATGATCCACCTAGTATACATAGTTCCATATTATTCTCCCCCCTAATTAGTCAAGTACTGTGCTAGGACAGTCTATCTCAGATGATGGTTGTTGCTTCTCAGAAGGACACCTGATTGTTTTTCTAAAGCTGCCAGCCCGCCAGCTGGGTGAGTGATGTGTTGTGGTGCAGTAGTTGAGGCTGGGTTCTAATACCTGGCACTGATGATCAGAGTCATACAGAGCAGAGTTTTAATAGAATAAGTATGGCTAGGCAGGTTTCATACCACAGGTAGCTAGCTAACTATTAGCCTGGCATCTTAACTGATTTTGCTATGTTTAACCTGTGAGCACAGCATTCAGTCTGGTTTAACCAGGTTAGCTAGCTAGAGCCACTCACTCAACCTGAGAACTACTGCGGTTATCATTGGTCTTTCTTCACAGGCCCTCACCGCCCTCCTCCAGGGCGTTTCAAAATGGCCGACGTTATTGTGCATTTCACTGATTCTGGAACCCAATTGCAGAGCAGGGACCAGAGCTGTTAAGATAAATGACATTACTGAGCAGCCCTCCGTAGTGTTCCCTCCGTCGGCTTGTTGTGGCTTCTAGCCGCCGCAACCTGCCTGTAAAGTGCAAGTGCATTACATTAAGTGTGAGTCCCAAATGACACCCCATTGCCCATATAGTGCACTACTTTCCAAATGGGCCCTGGTCAAATGTAGTGCACTATAAAGGTAAAAGGGTTCCATTTAGAATGTACACTACAGTAAAAATGTATTTTGTGCTGTTTCCTCATTTAGAAGGACCTACTGTAATTTATTCATCCCTCTCATATTTGTTAATTGGTTATGCTTGATTTATGGCTGATAAATCACATTTTGTTGAAGTTTTCTACCTTGCTTAAAGATGCACTTCCAGTACTCAGCACTGTAGCCCACTTTTCAACTTGTAAGAGTATAATATATGGATATTGCTCCTGTCTGAGTCATTGGTAAACTAAACCATCTGTTATGGTACTGTTATGAAACTCTTATGTCACTGTTATGACTGTTTTCTCTACTTTTCCCACCTCACCCAGACATACACTAACAGTATGTTACACTTTACTGAACAGTATGTACCTTTTACACCCTCCAGTGTTTTCTGTCTAAGTTTCTAGCCTGTTATGATTGTCTTCTCTCCACTTCCAGACTCTGAACAAGAACAACCTGCTCCCAGACGAGAGGTCTAACTTCTACCCAACACCCCTGCAGCAAACTAACGTTTACACTACCACCTACTACCCCACAGCGCTGGGCAAATTTGACTACAACAGGCCTGACTCCTCCCCTTCCCCTTGCAGAACCTATAACCACAGCTGAGACACACACCCCAAGGACCCCAGCCCCACCTACCTACCCAGACTGAACTCCACCCCCATCGCCATGGTGACAAATGCCATGGTGACTGAACACAACCTAAGACCTGGATCTCATTTTTGCTCTCCTTTCCTTTATCCCATGGTATCGCCAAAATGGTGGGGTGTGTGTGTGTAAGGGTATACCTGGAATGTACTATCAGCACTCTGTAGGGGTGGATACAGTATGAATACTGATGCCTCCCCTAGACTCACTAACTAGAGCCAGGAACCTGATCCTGGTACTGGACATCACAGTGTCAACGTAGTGCTTTGATGGAGAGCTGAATGATGAACTCCATAAGACACTATAAGCTACAGTATGGTTTTGGACAATGACTTATCCCTGTGGAACTTGACAACCTGATCCCCTTACTGTGGGTGTTGTGCTATTCAGAGAGGCTAGAGGTGGCTTTAAGAGATACTCAAAATGGCCACATCTTCTCCTCTCTGGTCTGTCTGGTCACCTCTATGAATGAGTCTCTATGACACCAACTTCCCCTCTGTCTGCAGCTTTTATCCCCATTCTAAACTCAGAATTCTCCCAACAACAAGTTACCGGGAACATCCCAACCGGCGCATATCCTGGTGTCTGTCCTTGCTTCAGTGCGGTGGTTGCAAATCATGAGGAAACCAAAAAAATTACTAAATTAATTCAAGAGATCAGGAGGCCAATATCAGTTCTATTGGGTTTGGAGGTGGATGGATGAATGCACTCAGCTCACCTCATCACATGACATGAGGAGGACAAGAACCTGGGACTTCAGCTCTGCCATGTTTTTGGGTGGTACTAGAGGACCAGGGGAACAGAGGCACATCCATGGATGGCAGCGTGTGATCGGTTATGGACAAAACACTACCTATATTGGTCCACACAGATACAGACATACTCATTGCTGGATAGACTCTAGTTTTAATCTGCTTATGTCCAAACAAGGCCCCACACATCAGGCTGCCTAGCTGTGTTATGTAATGTATAGGTAGGCTTCCCAGGGAACGATCTGAACATGGGATAGAGATCTGAGGTTTCTGACTGAGAGAGTTGGAATCAGTTGACGGGATATAGTTGGTACAGCTTTGGGTTGTCTCGGGTGCCTGTCTGTATGCAACAGAGGGGATAATGTGGGGTCAGATTATATAAAGACTTCTAGAAGGGAATTCCCTTGATTCTAGAATGAAATGGATGCATTCTACTGAGCACTGTACCTACCTACTACCGCTCAGTGTGAAAACTGGACTGCAACCGCATTTTGATATGATATCATACAAGCTAGAATAAGAAGCTAGTAGTGTGGCACCTTTTTTTAAGTGTTTTTTTTATGAGGAGGTTATTTGTTTAATGCTAGAGAGAGAGAACAGTAGTATAGGAGGAAAAGTTTTATTTCACAAATAATAGCTGATTCACTTTTTAGTTTCTCATCAGTTTCACATCACAAAATACATTATTTTTACATTTTTCAAAGCAGCTTAGTAGCCAATGTGTATCTGACATATTTTACAAATAAGAACAAAAAAATAAAACACAGATTCATGTAGAAGCAAATATAAGTCTGACTGTAGCAAATATTAATGGATCCCTCTCTTAACATTGCTAAATCATGCTTAGAAATAGTGGTATGAGATTAATGTTTTGCTTGTATGTGTATGTTTGCTTGCTTCGTATGTGTATGCCTGTGAGCTTGAATGAGGAGAGGAACAGACAACTCTGTATGTATTTTGTACAATGTAAAGGTAATGCTTTATTACATATGACTGTATATGACGGGATCTGTAAAGGACCATGTGCATTTCTTCACACATTATGATGATGGCACTCCTGCCGTTCCGCTGGGTTTCTGTGTGTTCCACGTATAAGATGTTAATCATTGTAAGTTTAAGGAGAGCTGCACGGTTCTCATGGGGAAGCTTGGATCATAAAGGAATTTGAGAAACACAACTGAGCTATATTTTCTTATTATGCCTGATGTTATGCTAATTCAGCAGCAATGCTTCTAGTTCCTCTCATAGAAATAGAAGGATTTTATTCTATCATTCTAATTCTATAGTTCCGCTATATGCACGAGAGCTCTATCTGTACATAAGAGACAGCCTTCGATCTGCAGACCATTAATGACATCTAAAGGTTAGTATAATGTAAATGTATATTATTGTATAGCTAACACTGTTTTTTGTTTTGTTTGTTTTGTTTGAAGCCTTATAGTTGTTAAAAAGTGCAGCAGCTATGTACACACCAACCATGGGGTTTGTAAGGGGATAGAGCTAGTCAATGTGACTGGTTGACTACGGCCTAGACATCTTTTCCAGGGATGTATTCATTCCACCGATTCTGTTGCAAAATGTTTCGCAAACGGAATGAAACGAAGAGGGACGTACATGAATTTGTCCAATAAAAACTCTTGTTTTTCTCTTTTAGCTTTCCGTTTGGGTCTTAAACGGTTTCCGTAATGAATACACAACAGCTGTTTCGTTACTTTGTGCAGATGTACAGTTTGGCTACATCTTGTGTAGTATCTTAGAGTAACAAAGACAGCCCGTCGTTTTAGAGGCACTTGTGCCAGTTTAATACAGAATCAATGTCACCACCATAACAAAGCATTTATAATTAAAAGCCCTACCTTAATAAAACATGTAAAATAAGAACTTGATACAGCAAATGTACAACAAAGAGTCATGTAAATTAGATGAAAGTAATTCTGCTGTTTAGAGGACTTAAAGTAACACTTCCATCCTGTGGTTTTCCTTTTCCACACATGCCTCACCCACGTTTCTTGGATTTGTAATTCGTTCCGCCTAAATGGTGACTCCCTCTAATTTGCTTCCCTTGGCCCTGTAGTCACTTTTGATTGGACAAGCTGGATGCCACATTGTGGAGCTCTGTCCCCTGATTGGCTCGGTGCCCTTCTATGCAACTGACCTGGTGGTACTGTTAGATATGTGACATAGACTGTAATCACTGCCTTTTAGACACTGTGAATTTTTTGGTACTCTATATTTTTGTATATTGTACATTATAAAGGATAATAAACCTTGATGCCAACATCACATGAGTCATGTTTGTGTGTGTGTGTGTGTGTGTGTGTGTGTGTGTGTGTGTGTGTGTGTGTGTGTGTGTGTGTGTGTGTGTGTGTGTGTGTGTGTGTGTGTGTGTGTGTGTGTGTGTGTGTGTGTGTGTGTGTGTGTGTGTGTGTGTGTGTGTGTGTGTGTGTGTGTGTGTGTGTGTGTGTGCATGTGCTCCATCACATCACCCCAGTGCAGCACCAGACGGAAAGCTCTCTTCCTGGTGCCAGCTAAGCAGTCAAGAAGAGTGCCACATTGATCAGTGCCAGTGTCTAAATAAAGGATATAATCCTGCTGAAAAAGAATATCTTGCCTAAATGCCTCTGTATGCACATTACGCTATATTTAAAGGTTTCACCTGATTGACAGCACATATCCATCACTATCATTTTAGACCTACACTAACTATACATTTCCCTTAAAGCTGGAAGTATCCATGTACTGGATGTAGCCTACAGTACTGTCCATGGCAGGCCTGACATTCATCTGATATGTCAGGAACTTCACCCCACTCATCCACAGAGAGAAAGTGAGTATAGCGCTGCTTCCTCATTTGACTGGAGTGGTCTCCTGGCCCAGCTGTGCCTCTCCATTACCCAGTGAAGCTCAAGCAGCTGAGAGAGGCTTTATTGATGAATGCAGCGGTTGCATGAATTAATCACCCCTTATCTGCTGAGATGGCTGACTGGCATGGACATGATAGAGTAATCATGGAGTGATGGGCAAGCTGGCTCACAGTTTTGGGGGTCACTATCCATCTACAGTAGTCTTGTCCTATGGACTAATGCTGCTGAGTACTGTCCTATAGGGATGGTTGGTGTGTGAGGTAACTATGATGATGATGAGGGTACGAGTCAGTGTCCTCTTGGCTGCAGAGCTGCAAGATCTCCTTGTTACTTCAGATGCACCACTGCTAACCTCAGGACTTATTGGCTCCAGTATTTTACCATGGCGACAGTGCGCCAAGGCCCTCTGATGTGGCCTCATGGGACAGCAAACAGCTGGTTTGAGAAACATGGATCTTCAGGAATGTGCTGGTTATTTGCTCCAGTACTTTAGCATTAGCTTAGCGTCTGTGCAACCCTCTGATGTACTTTACACACTGACCAGTAGGCCTAGTGGAGCTCAGATGTTCTACTTCGGTCTGTTGATGTTTACCAAGTGGAGAGCCGTGGTTGATTGTTTTGAAGTATTGCACCCCCGAAGGGAGGAAAGATGAAGAGTGGGAGACAGTGTTTGTGTGTTTACATAGCGGAGAAGTTCACACAGCACAACAGATCTCTATGCCAGATGATGGCTCTCATCTCAATGTCTGGGGGTTCTGGAGTCTGTTGTCGTGTTCAGTGGCTGGTCACACACTCCACACACACTCCACACACACTCCACTGAGATCTCCGTCCTGGGAAATTGTTTGATTTGACGCAGAAGCTTACAATTAATCCACTAGTCAGCTAATCTCTGCAGTGTACAATGGAACGTCAAAGGAACTGAAAGGGACACGATGGCATTTGAAATGTTATCAAAGAGTCTAGATTCTACTGAGGAGATACTGTGTGTACCTCCTCAGTAGAAGGACAATTATAAGGTCCCTTTATAGATTTGTATACATTTGGGTTTTCACACTTTCAAACAGATCATTTCAGTGACCTGTCTTTATGAAAAGTATCAACGCTTAAATCAGAGGCAAGTTGCAAGCTAATATTTTGTTCTGGAATGACCTTTGTTGAAGCAGGCAGAGTTGTGGACCAGTAGAGGACATGTAGTGGACCAATAAACAACCCTAACCTTATAGGGGTAAGGTAAAGGTTGGAGTTAGGGTTGAGGCTAAGGTTAACCCTTAAACCTAACCTTAGCCAAACCTTAGCCCTAACCTTAGCCCTAACCTTAGCCCTAACCTTAGCCCTAACCACAACCTTAGCCTAACCTTAGCCCTAACCTTATCCCGAACCCTAACCTTAGCCCTAACCTTAGCCCTACCTTAGCTCAACCCTAACCACAACCTTAGCCCCAAACTTAGCTCTAACCTTATCCCTAACCTTAGCCCCAACCGTAACATTAGCCCTAACCTTAACATTAGCCCTAACCTTAGCCCTAACCCTAACCCTAGCACTAACCTTAGCCCTAACCCTAACCCTATCCCTAAACCTAGTCCTAACCCCAGTCCTAAACTTAGCCCTAACCCTAGCCCTAACCTTAGCCCTAACCTTAGCCCTAACCCTAGCCCTAAACCTTAGCCCTAACCTTAGCCCTAAACTTAGCCCTAACCCTAGCCCTAACCTTAGACCTAAACCTTAGTCCTAACACTAGCCCTAACCTTGGCCCTAACCCTGGCCCTAACACTAGCCCTAACCGTAGGTGACCATATTCCAACCTCCATTAGCCAGAACAATATAGAATGGGTTAATGTTGTTATTGGTTAAGGCTGACGGTGAGTGATGATTGGGAGACAGAGAGAGGGCAGTGATGTAGGGTCTTCTCCTGTACATCGTCCTTTACCAGTCCCTGCTAATGAAGGAGAGGGATGGGACTCTATTTGGGACTGGGGGGGCAGTATTGAGTAGCTTGGATAGTAAGGTGCCCAGAGTAAACTGCCTGTAAATTGTAGATTTGGATAGAAAACACTATACAGTTTCTAAAACTGTTTGAATGATATCTGTGAGTATAACATAACTCATATGGCAGGCAAAAACCTGAGAGAAAATACCTGCCATATGACTTCTGCTATACTCACATACATCATTCAAACAGTTTTAGAAACTTCAGAGTGTTTTCTATCCAATAATAATAATAATATGCATATATTAGCATCTGGGACAGAGTAGGAGGCAGTGCACTCTGGGCACGCTATTCATCCAAAAGTGAAAATGCTGCCCCCTATCCCAAAAAAGGTTAACTTCTCTAGGATATGTGGGCTTGACGACTCAATGCGAGCTCACAGAACAGGGCTCCGGAAGGCCGAGCGGAAATGGAGGAAAACTCGCCTCCCTGCGGACCTGGCATCCTTTCGCTCCCTCCTCTCTACATTTTCCTCTTCTGTCTCTGCTGCTAAAGCCACTTTCTACCACTCTAAATTCCAAGCTTCTGCCCCTAACCCTAGGAAGCTCTTTGCCACCTTCTCCTCCCTCCTGAATCTTCCTTCTCCCCCCCCTCTCTGCAGATGACTTCGTCAACCATTTTGAAAAGAAGGTCGACGACATCCGATCCTCGTTTGCTAAGTCAAACGACACCGCTGGTTCTGCTCACACTGCCCTACCCTGTGCTCTGACCTCTTTCTCCCCTCTCTCTCCAGATGAAATCTCGCGTCTTGTGACGGCCGGCCGCCCAACAACCTGCCCGCTCGACCCTATCCCCTCCTCTCTTCTCCAGACCATTTCCGGAGACCTTCTCCCTTACCTCACCTCGCTCATCAACTTATCCCTGACCGCTGGCTACGTCCCTTCCGTCTTCAAGAGAGCGAGAGTTGCACCCCTTCTGAAAAAACCTACACTCGATCCCTCCGATGTCAACAACTACAGACCAGTATCCCTTCTTTCTTTTCTCTCCAAAACTCTTGAACGTGCCGTCCTTGGTCAGCTCTCCCGCTATCTCTCTCAGAATGACCTTCTTGATCCAAATCAGTCAGGTTTCAAGACTAGTCATTCAACTGAGACTGCTCTTCTCTGTATCACGGAGGCGCTCCGCACCGCTAAAGCTAACTCTCTCTCCCTCTGCTCTCATCCTTCTAGACCTATCGGCTGCCTTCGATACTGTGAACCATCAGATCCTCCTCTCCACCCTCTCCGAGTTGGGCATCTCCGGACGCTTGGGGCGTCCTACCTGACAGGTCGCTCCTACCAGGTGGCGTGGCGAGAATCTGTCTCCTCACCACGCGCTCTCACCACTGGTGTCCCCCAGGGCTCTGTTCTAGGCCCTCTCCTATTCTCGCTATACACCAAGTCACTTGGCTCTGTCATACCTCACATGGTCTCTCCTATCATTGCTATGCAGACGACACACAATTAATCTTCTCCTTTCCCCCTTCTGATGACCAGGTGGCGAATCGCATCTCTGCATGTCTGGCAGACATATCAGTGTGGATGACGGATCACCACCTCAAGCTGAACTTCGGCAAGACGGAGCTGCTCTTCCTCCCGGGGAAGGACTGCCCGTTCCATGATCTCGCCATCACGGTTGACAACTCCATTGTGTCCTCCTCCCAGAGCGCTAAGAACCTTGGCGTGATCCTGGACAACAAACTGTCGTTCTCAACTAACATCAAGGCGGTGGCCCGTTCCTGTAGGTTCATGCTCTACAACATCCGCAGAGTACGACCCTGCCTCACACAGGAAAGGTCCTAATCCAGGCACTTGTCATCTCCCGTCTGGATTACTGCAACTCGCTGTTGGCTGGGCTCCTGCCTGTGCCATTAAACCCCTACAACTCATCCAGAACGCCGCAGCCCGACTAGTGTTCAACCTTCCCAAGTTCTCTCCACGTCACCCCGCTCCTCCGCTCTCTCCACTGGCTTCCAGTTGAAGCTCGCATCCGCTACAAGACCATGGTGCTTGCCTACGGAGCTGTGAGGGGAACGGCACCTCAGTACCTCCAGGCTCTGATCAGGCCCTACACCCAAATAAGGGCACTGCGTTCATCCACCTCTGGCCTGCTCGCCTCCCTACCACTGAGGAAGTACAGTTCCCGCTCAGCTCAGTCAAAACTGTTCGCTGCTCTGGCTCCCCAATGGTGGAACAAACTCCCTCATGACGCCAGGACAGCGGAGTCAATCACCACCTTCCGGAGACACCTGAAACCCCACCTCTTTAAGGAATACCTAGGATAGGATAAAGTAATCCTTCTCACCCCCTCCCCCTTAAAATATTTAGATGCACTATTGTAAAGTGGTTGTTCCACTGGATGTCATAAGGTGAATGCACCAATTTGTAAGTCGCTCTGGATAAGAGCGTCTGCTAAATGACTTAAATGTAAATGTAAATGGCTAGCGTCCCACCTCGCCAACAGCCAGTGAAATTGCAGGGTGCCAAATTCAAAACAACAGAAATCCCATAATTAACATTCCTCAAACATACAAGTATTATACACCATTTTAAAGATAAACTTCTTGTATATCCAGCCACAGTGTACGATTTCAAATAGGCTTTACGGCAAAAGCACACCAAACGATTATGTTAGGTCAGCACCTAGTCACAGAAAACCATAAAGCCATTTTCCAGCCAAGTAGAGGGCTCACAAAAGTCAGAAATAGCGATTAAATTAATTACTAACCTTTGATGATCTTCATCAGATAACACTCGCAGGACTTCATGTAACACAATAAATGTGTATTTTGTTTGATAAAGTTAACCTTTATGTCCAAAACCTCATTTAAAATTGATGTGTTATGTTCAGAAATGCATTGTCTCAAACAAACATCCGGTGAAAGTGCAGAGAGCCACATCAAATTACAGAAATACTCATAATAAACATTGATAAAATATACAAGTGTTATGCATGGAATTATAGATATAACTTCTCCTTAAAAATAAACAAATATATAGCACCAGTCTCAAATTAATTCTAAAATATTTTATTTTTTGTTCATCTTATTTATTAGAGACTCATTTGAGCACCTCCAGTTTATAGTTGCTCTGCATTGCTGAGCAAGGAAGGCAGTGATGAAGCCATTCATTTGTGTGATTTAATATACTTAAGCACCTGCCAGGGGTTGTAAATGCTAATGCCCATTTTAAGGAGAAGGTATATTGATGACTGGGCCTTAAACAAAAATGTTGATGACACTAAAAGGTTGATGGGGACATGTGCACATCTGAAGAGGGTAGGGAAAGGTACAGTATCACCTATCAATAGGGTCATACTGAATCAGAGGCCCCGTACACACTCAGGTTGTCAACTGACACACTGGTTGTGAAACTGATATTTTTGTGATACAGCAGTGTTACGTACGCCTCTTGGAGAGGAAACGCAACACCCTGCTACAACTCAACTCCCCGTGGAGTAAAAGAGGTATGGGACTGTAGGTGCGAGTAAGGATGACAAAGGCAGACAATTTACCGTTTACTGGGAATTTTGTCCTTCACACGGTAAATTTGGGGAAAAGGGGCTGAACGGATTCAAAGCAAAGAAAGTAAATGTCAAAGCCCCCTCTCTCCTACCTGCTCACTACTTATCTAACCTACCCTCTCCTACCTGCTCACTACTTATCTAACCTACCCTCTCCTACCTGCTCACTACTTATCTAACCTACCCTCTCCTACCTGCTCACTACTTATCTAACCTACCCTCTCCTACCTGCTCACTACTTATCTAACCTGCCTACCCACTACTTATCTAACCTACCCTCTCCTACCTGCTCACTACTTATCTAACCTACCTCTCCTACCTGCTCACTACTTATCTAACCTACCCTCTCCTACCTGCTCACTACTTATCTAACCTACCCTCTCCTATCTAACCTGCCGACCCACTACTTATCTAACCTACCCTCTCCTACCTGCTCACTACTTATCTAACCTATCCTCTCCTACCTACCCACTACTTATCTAACCTACCCTCTCCTACCTGCTCACTACTTATCTAACCTACCCTCTCCTATCTAACCTGCTTATCTAACCTACCTCTCCTACCTGCTCACTACTTATCTAACCTACCCTCTCCTACCTACCCACTACTTATCTAACCTACCCTCTCCTACCTGCTCACTACTTATCTAACCAACCCTCTCCTACCTGCCCACTACTTATCTAACCTACCCTCTCCTACCTACCCACTACTTATCTAACCTACCCTCTCCTACCTGCTCACTACTTATCTAACCTACCCTCTCCTACCTGCTCACTACTTACCTAACCTACCCTCTCCTACCTGCTCACTACTTACCTAACCTACCCTCTCCTACCTGCTCACTACTTACCTAACCTACCCTCTCCTACCTGCTCACTACTTACCTAACCTACCCTCTCCTACCTGCTCACTACTTACCTAACCTACCCTCTCCTACCTGCTCACTACTTACCTAACCTACCCTCTCCTACCTGCTCACTACTTACCTAACCTACCCTCTCCTACCTGCTCACTACTTACCTAACCTACCCTCTCCTACCTGCTCACTACTTACCTAACCTACCCTCTCCTACCTGCTCACTACTTACCTAACCTACCCTCTCCTACCTGCTCACTACTTACCTAACCTACCCTCTCCTACCTGCTCACTACTTACCTAACCTACCCTCTCCTACCTGCTCACTACTTACCTAACCTACCCTCTCCTACCTGCTCACTACTTACCTAACCTACCCTCTCCTACCTGCTCACTACTTACCTAACCTACCCTCTCCTACCTGCTCACTACTTACCTAACCTACCCTCTCCTACCTGCTCACTACTTACCTAACCTACCCTCTCCTACCTGCTCACTACTTACCTAACCTACCCTCTCCTACCTGCTCACTACTTACCTAACCTACCCTCTCCTACCTGCTCACTACTTACCTAACCTACCCTCTCCTACCTGCTCACTACTTACCTAACCTACCCTCTCCTACCTGCTCACTACTTACCTAACCTACCCTCTCCTACCTGCTCACTACTTACCTAACCTACCCTCTCCTACCTGCTCACTACTTACCTAACCTACCCTCTCCTACCTGCTCACTACTTACCTAACCTACCCTCTCCTACCTGCTCACTACTTACCTAACCTACCCTCTCCTACCTGCTCACTACTTACCTAACCTACCCTCTCCTACCTGCTCACTACTTACCTAACCTACCCTCTCCTACCTGCTCACTACTTACCTAACCTACCCTCTCCTACCTGCTCACTACTTACCTAACCTACCCTCTCCTACCTGCTCACTACTTACCTAACCTACCCTCTCCTACCTGCTCACTACTTACCTAACCTACCCTCTCCTACCTGCTCACTACTTACCTAACCTACCTCTCCTACCTGCTCACTACTTACCTAACCTACCCTCTCCTACCTGCTCACTACTTACCTAACCTACCCTCTCCTACCTGCTCACTACTTACCTAACCTACCCTCTCCTACCTGCTCACTACTTACCTAACCTACCCTCTCCTACCTGCTCACTACTTACCTAACCTACCCTCTCCTACCTGCTCACTACTTACCTAACCTACCCTCTCCTACCTGCTCACTACTTACCTAACCTACCCTCTCCTACCTGCTCACTACTTACCTAACCTACCCTCTCCTACCTGCTCACTACTTACCTAACCTACCCTCTCCTACCTGCTCACTACTTACCTAACCTACCCTCTCCTACCTGCTCACTACTTACCTAACCTACCCTCTCCTACCTGCTCACTACTTACCTAACCTACCCCTCTCCTACCTGCTCACTACTTACCTAACCTACCCTCTCCTACCTGCTCACTACTTACCTAACCTACCCTCTCCTACCTGCTCACTACTTACCTAACCTACCCTCTCCTACCTGCTCACTACTTATCTAACTTACCCTCTCCTACCTACCCACTACTTATCTAACTTAGCACCACCTGGTGCGCTAACCAAAATACATGGGGTGGTCCGCCCAGGTCTTACCTAGTGTGTATAGATAGTAAATACTATGGGTGATGTATGCTCGCAGGCCTAAACACTCCCTAGGTGCCTTCCCCCTGGGAACAAAATAAACAGAATAATACAAATCATTTCTGTAATGAAAAACACAGTCCTTTTGTCTTAGAAGGACCGGCTACAAAATACTATACATAAACCATTTGAGCAACAACCAACACAAGATACCAAAGAAGCTTTCTCTGAGCAACAACCAATAGAGGCTAGAACAATAAGCCCTTTCTAAAAACACAGGACACACTATTCATCTTCTTCTGAGCAACAGAACACTGGCTCATGTAGCTGGAGAAGGAGTGTGTAATGGGATACAGCTGTATCCTGACTGGGGGCGGGGTCAGCTCTCCAATCATCAATGGGGCTGACCAATCAGCTGCTTGGGGGAATCCAGGAAGCCATTTTCCTGAAACACACACATACAAACAAAACTACAACACAGGAACTGGGGAACGTAACAAGCAGAGAGTTTGTTTGCACAAAAATATAGAAAAACTCTCTCGTATCAGAACCGTTGTGCAAAATGTGTTGGACGTTAGTTGTACAGCCTGAGTGTGTACAGAGCCACAAAGTAGCCTCTATCCCAGTTGTTCTAGGACCGGTCACGGTGTGATATCTGGCAGTACAATTCTATACAGAGAGTATTATTGTAAACCATAACACTTTAAAGGTACTACAGAAAGCTATCCACAACATTATATCCTTATATCTTCTATTGAGCTTTTTAGGAAACAAGTCTTCTATCCTAAAACCAGTAAGGTCTATATCCACCTTAGCAAAGACAACAACCTACTGAGGACATGAGAGGTAGTCTATACCAGGGTCCTGGCTGAGTTTTTGTCCTAGCACTACACAGCTGATTCAAATAACCAACTCATCATCAAGATTTGATGATTTGAATCAGCTGTGTAGTGCTAGGACAAAAACCAAAATGTGCACCCAGGTGGGCCTAATCGAGGTGTAGATTACATCTCATGATCCAGTGTTCAAACTTGTAAACAAGGCTGCATGGGATTTCTGTTAATGCGACTCTATGCAGCCAATGGCAATGTCCACTTTTGGTATAACGCCATGAGCCACTTGTGATTTGACAGCTCTAATGCTGTTCCACCTCCGACATCTCCAAAACAAATGCTATGTGGATGTCAGCTGAAGCGGATATGATTGAATAGAACTTTTCCATCATAGCGTCGCTGTATTACTGAGTTGAGAAATAGGCTTGCAGTTCCCCTGTCGGTGGTTTAATACGTTGAAACTAAACACAAGCGTGGTAACATTTTGCAAATTGGTAAACCTGAATCATTTATACACAGAAATGCAAGGCCTGTTTTCAAAATGCACCACAAGCCTTTTTCTTCCCCCTTGTATTCATCTGAAGTTGGCAGTTATGAAAGGGGTACAGGCGAATGCTTAGGCAACACAAAAAGTCTCAGGTGGTAGTGCAACTTTTAGGAACAATAAAGCGGGAGCAAAAAGTAAGTGAAAATCAGTGTGTCAGGCCGTATTCTAGGCTTTAAGCAATTTCCCTGTGTTTATTTAAAGCATTTTGCTACTGTGTCCCTAAAAAGCTTCCACACGAACACTATAGCAAACACACACACACACACGCACACACACAACACACTCTATTTGAACCACCTGGTGTTGTTTGAAGTGGTGTGTACTTATTTCTGCCCTCAAAACACTGACTACTTCTCTGTCATTTTTCTAAATGCATTTCGACAAACAGATGTGTACAGCAATCCTTCTTTATGTTGAATAATCCAACATCAACCAAACGCTCTCGACATGGATTGCTGAATTTACATAAACACTTGAATTCATTGAAAAACAATGAAACGCCTACATTGTCTAAAGTGCCTGAAAAGAACAATAAAATCAAAAGTGCTTACTATCTTATATTGTTCACAGTTGCCTACATAAACATCTGTTTTTCGCAGCAGCACAGTGACCTTTTTTGTACTTACAGAGTGAAAGAACTTCTCAGTGACATTTCAGGGCTGCTCAATCACATACTATACATAATGCTGCTGCTAGTCATCAAACATACATTATTTAAATAAATCTACTGTGCTGCAAAGGCCATACATACACATCACATGTGTTAACATTTCAGAACCCTTTGAGCTTTCAAAGCCTTTCCACCATGTCATCATAATACTCCTACACTGTAAAACATTTCCTGTCATTTTTACAGTAGGTTACTGTGCATTTATAGTTGATTGCTCTGGGAAAAAAAACACTTGCAAAGCACACTGCTGGGTATTATTCGAATGAGCTCCGCCCCCAAGCATGGCCAAACTTGATCAAAATTCAAATAGTTTTAGGGTTGACCTCATTGTAATAATAACCAGCAGTGAGCTTTGCCATAATTTATTTTTACATTTACATGTAATTTAGCAGATGCTCTTGTCTAGAGCAACTTAGTCAATGCATTAATTAAACTAAGGTTGATTAAAAATATCACAATTAAAGATAAAACAAGTAAAACGTTTCTGTAACAGTGACTGAGAATGTTGTTGTAGTTAAGGATACATTGGTCTACAAGGTATTTTGTATTTGTAATAAGATACAGTGTGTTGTTACATCAAAAGGTATCTTTTTATGTATTAAGCAGACCACAGGGGAGTGCCATAATTGATTTCTAGGTCTAGGGTTCCCTTGTAGGTCTGCTTGCACCTCAGGGTGTTCTTTCTCCCCTCTCCAGATTCAGCACCAATCCAGATCCCGTTCCAGGTCTAGGGTTCCCTTGTAGGTCTGCTTCCACCTCAGGGTGTTCTTTCTCCCCTCTCCAGATTCAGCACCAATCCAGATCCCGTTCCAGGTCTAGGGTTCCCTTGTAGGTCTGCTTCCACCTCAGGGTGTTCTTTCTCCCCTCTCCAGATTCAGCACCAAGCCAGATCCCGGTTTCCAGCATCAGGAGAGACCAAACACCAGACCTTCCCCCAGAGTGAGCGGACTACAGGGGAGTGCCACCATTAACCTCCGGGTCTAGGGCTCCCTTGTGTGTCTGCTTGGTATTTTAGGTCATTTATTAGAATCCCCATTAGCTGTTGAAAAAGCAGCAGCTAGTCTTCCTGGGGTCCACACAAAACATGAAACGTGGCAAAATACAGAACATTAATAGACAAGAACAGCTCAAGGACAGAACTGCATCAATAAAACAAAATACAAAAGGCACAAGTAGCCTACATCTCAATACACACAAACTACCTAGGTCAAATAGGGGAGAGGCGTTGTGCCGTGAGGTGTTGCTTTATCTGGTTTTTTAAAACTGGTTTGTTCTTAATTTGAGCAATATGAGATGGAACAGAGTTCCATGCAATAATGGCTCTATATAATACTGTATGCTTTCTTGAATTTGTTCTGGATTTGGGGACTGTGAAAAGATCCCTGGTGGCATGTCTGGTGGGGTAAGTGTGTGTGTCAGAGCTGTGTGTAAGTTGACTATGCAAAAAAATGGGAATTTTCAACACATTAATGTATCTAATAAAATTAAGAAGTGATGCAGTCAGTCTCTCCTCAACTCTCAGCCAAGAGAGACTGGCATGCATAGTATTTATATCAGCCCTCTGATTACAATGACGAGTTAGATGTGCAGCTCTGTTCTAGGCTAGCTGCAGCTTAACTATGTCTTTCCTTGCAGCCCAGGACCACACGACTGGACAATAATAAAGATAAGACAAAACTAGAGCCTGCAGGACTTGCTTTTTGGAGCTCCTCAGGTTGTTCTTCCTCCCCTCTACATATCTCCACCCAGCACCATCCCCAGTTCTTGGTTCCCAGTTCCTGTTTCTCCCAGACCCGGAGGAGTTTCTTCTGTCTGGCCACTGTACCATAAAGGCCTGATTGGTGGAGTGCTGCAGAGATGATTGTCCTTCTGGAAGGCTCTCCCATCTCCACAGAGGCACTCTGGAGCTTTATCAGAGTGACTATTTGGCCCTTCTCCCCCGATTGCTCAGTTTGGTCAGGCAGCCAGCTTTAGGAAGAGTTTTGGTGGTTCCAAACTTCTGTACCATAAAGGCAGATTCATGTGCACACACACACACACACACTTACACACAGAATGATGGAGGCCACTGAGTTCTTGGGGACTTTCAATGCTGTAGACGTTTTTTGGTACCCTTCCTCAGATCTGTGCATTGACAGAATCCTGTCTCAGCGCTCTATGGACAATTCCTTTGACCTCATGGTTTGATTTTTGCTCTGACATTCACTGTCAACTGTGAGACTTTATATAGACAGGTGTGTTATATAGACAGGTGTGTTATATAGACAGGTGTGTTATATAGACAGGTGTGTTGCCTTTCCAAATCATGTCCAATCAATTAAATGTACCACAGGTGGACTCTAATCAAGTTGTAGAAACATCTCAATGATGATCAATGGAAACAGGATGCACCTGAGCTCAATTGTGTCTCATAGCAAAGGGTCTGACCACTTATGTAAATAAGGTATTTCAGTTTTACATTTTATATACATTTGCAAACATTTCTAAAAACCTGCTTTTGCTTTGTCATAATGGGGTACTGTGTGTAGCTTGATGAGAGAAAAAAAATGTAATACATTTTAGAACAATACTGTAACGTAACAAAATGTGGAAATCATCAAGGGTCTGAATACTTTCTGAATTCACTGTATGGTATGGTACAATATTTTCTGGGACACAGCATTCTCACTAATGTGTACAACAAAACTAGCCTTTTTCAAGGCACGCCTCAAATTATGTTAATGACCCAAAGATTCTTTCCCCGCCCACATCATTTTCCCACAATGCACCATCATTCACAGAATGCTGCTGTAAATGCAGCATGTAAATGCAGGAAAACAGGAATACAGTATATTTTACAGCAGTGTAGCGGAATGCCTGTTAGCTTCCATAATGCATTGCTCTTTACAGTACTGTTTGGTGATATAAAATTACAGTAGCTATAAATGTTTTGCTATAAATTTACAGCAATTTGTTACAGTGAAAATGCAGTATAAAGTGTGCAGCAGCTGAGAAGGTCATGTCGTATTTGATGATTCATAATGGTCCTTATAGGGAGGAGGGTAATGTAATGAATGGGTTTTTGAGGTAGCTTTTCCTACTCTTTCAGAGGATTCTCGTACATGCACTTACGCGCACAAACGCGCACATGCAGCTCTCTTTCGGAGGAGGAAAGGACCTATTATTTCTCAGCTGGAGAGCATTATGTCTGAGAGGTCTGTAATAGCTATACAGGGCTTCTTCTATGACACTTGGTCCCAAATGACACCCTATTCCCTATATAGTGCACCCTACAGTATGGGCCTTGGTTAAAAGTAGAGCACTAAGGTGCCGTTTGGGACGTAACCGATGCCAGTCTATAATGTTCACCACTGTAATCTTTTCAAATGGGTCATGCATAAATGCTGTTTTGTATTTCTGTCTTTCCGGTGGTCGGGGTTGTTATTGTTCGATGATGATGAATCTTTAGATAAGTTTATATATCCTACAGCGGGGGTAGGCAACCCTGGTCCTGGAGTTAACTGACCTGGAAGACCAGGTGTGTTGAATTTAGGCAATCACTGAACGGATCAATTAACTCAGTTGGTCAGGTGTGGTGCCTAGTTGGAACAAAATCCTGCAGTACTTGTATGCTGTCTATATGCAGAGTTTGGGAGAAGCGGATTACATGTAACGGATTACAAAACAATTAACTGTAATCTGTTACTTTACCAGCAAAAATATTGTAATCAGATTACAAATACTTTTTGAAAAACGAGATGATTATTTCTAGGATTACTTTTAGATGATAACGAAACAATTGTTTGACACTTTTCTGTTTTCTCAATGACATTTAAATAGGTGCAAATTTAAGCTTGTTCCAGCTGAGCAAGTCTGACCACAAGGCAGAGACCACTATCATGACGCAGCAAATGCGTTTGATGGATTTTGGAAAAAGAGCAGGAATAAGCTTTTGTAGGCTACAGTATGTCTTCCAATGGTACGACTGCTGTTGGCATCCAAAGAATATCCAATTGAATAAACGCTTGGAGGGAAGGATGACAGCAGTGGTGTAGAGAGCAATAGTAATGGCGTCTTTTTGTAGCCACTACCTCCGCCATGGTTCGTTGGACAAAGTTTATGGGAAAATGTTTTTTTTTAATATATACTCCGAAAATAAGGAATGTTGCAAAACAGGCTTGGGAGATGTTATACGTTTTGTTCTAGGAGATAATCTTCATCGGCTGATGTCACTTTTTGTGAATTTTGTAACATTTAGGTAATAAGACAAAAATTCAAATGCTTCATAAAGATCATGTTAACTTACTGATATTATCTCATAAAACAACTTCTCCTAAGCCTGTTGTAACGGCTGCTGGAAGGAGTGGAGGACCAAGGTGCAGCGTGGTACGTGTTCATCTTTATTATTTGAACTGAACACTGACTAACAAAGAGAACGAACGAAACAGTTCTGTCTGGTGCAGAAAGACACAAAACAACTACCCACAAGACACAGGTGGGAAAAGGCTACCTAAGTATGGTTCTCAATCAGAGACAACGACCGACAGCTGTCCCTGATTGAGAACCATACCCGGCCAAAAGAAAGAAATACAAAACACATAGAAAAAGAACATAGAATGCCCACCCAAATCACACCCTGACCAACCCCAAAATAGAAACATAACAAGCTATTGGTCAGGGCGTGACACCTGTGTTACCCAAATCACACCCTGACCAACCCCAAAATAGAAACATAACAAGCTATTGGTCAGGGCGTGACACCTGTGTTAACCTCAGACCTTGTTTTCTATGTTTATACCAAAACCCTATTCTTTCCCCATTCATTTTCCCAATAGGACTGACTGAACAAACCAGAGGTAACTCATTTCTGGGTTTTAGAACTACAAGCTGGGAAGCTCTATAGCCTACGGGTGGGGCGATATCACTTATTATGGATATCTACATAGTGCATTGATGTGAATCACACTGCTGCTACTTCATTTAGCTATTTGTGGTTGTTGTGGATGGCTGTTCAGAAATGTATAGGCCTATGTGTATTTTAACCACCAAACGGAAACCAGAGAAACAGATATACCCGTCTCCTTCCACCAAGTCTCTCCCTGAGCCGTCACTTCTCCCCTGGCCACCCCTTGCCTCATCGCAGCCAGGGAAGAGGTGACTGCTTAGGGAGAGACTTGGTGGAAGGAGCCAGATAGCTCTGGTTCTCTTGTTCTAAATGGGGTCTTTTCTCACCTTACATCCCATGTAAGCCCCTGTAAGCCTCCGGGTCCTCTAGGTCTCCCAGTAGGGTCCTCATGTGAACAGAGACAAAGCTGCACTATGTTTAACCTAAATATGACAAACAGGTTCATTGTTAGTAGATCTCTTGTGGCTGTTACCTTTCTCTAGCCTGCCTCTATCCGCTCCTCTGCTGCTGTGACCAGGGCTGTAAAGCTGCTGAGCGGATCTATCAAGTCGTGCTCGTTCTTTCTGTCACAGATTATATACCCTCTATGCTGAGCGTAGGGGAAATCTGTTTAAACTTACAAACACAGTGGAGGAGGAGCTGGAGATGGAAGAATCTATGGTTCAGCTAGTTGACCGTAGATGTAGGATATTCATTTGTTGCTGAGAATTTTCAGGATACGCAAACTTTTAGTGTATTCTAGGTTTAAAAAGGATTCTGATGTTTGTAATTTCCACTTTAAATTGTCAGACTTGATTTGCTCTAATGAAAAACGTATCAACCCTGACAAAATAATGTAAATTCATTATATTCCACACAATAATAGGCATGGTGGTTATGCTAGACTTTGTGTTTAGACAAAGAGCAAGATAGAGGGATTTATAAAGCCCACATACTGTAGCTGAACAGTGTATCTTCCATGATAAATGGAGGACGATGGGACTTTGGGGGAGGTGTTAGGTAGAGATCAAAGATTTCTTCAAAGATTTTAACTGTTGGCAAATTTGTTGTCTGCTTCAGAGGTGGGTGAAAATCCTACCAACATACTGTAGGCGATGCGACAATGAGAAAAAGACATTGCCAAGAGCTGTATTTCACCCTGATCCGGTTATGTTGGCAGATAGTGTACTTCGTCAGCCCTGCCCTCACCTGTCTGACTCTTTTCAACAGCGAGGCAATATGTTTCAATCACAGTGTCTGTGTTCTGGCTGCAGTCACCTAACCACCTAACTAAACAGACAGGGTCTAGAAAGAGAGAGAGAGCAAAAGAGAGAGAGAGAGAGAGAGAGAGAGAGAGAGAGAGAGAGAGAGAGAGAGAGAGAGAGAGAGAGAGAGAGAGAGAGAGAGAGAGAGAGAGAGAGAGAGAGAGAGAGAGAGATAAGGGTGACTTTACTCGGTCCCTCCATCTTCCAGCACGCTACCTCAATACTCATCACTCTCTCCCTCTACCTCTCTGTCTCACTCTCACGTTCTCTCTCTCCCTCCCTTTCCTGTATCTCATTTCCCCTCGTTCTCCCCCATCTCCCCCTGTCTCCCTCCCTCTCTCCCCCATCTCCCCTTGTCTCCCTCCCTCTCTCCCCCATCTCCCCTGCCTCCCTCCCTCTCTCCCCCATCTCCCCCTGTCTCCCTCCCTCTCTTCCTCATCTCCCCCTGTCTCCTCCTTCTCTCCCCATCTCCCCTGTCTCCCTCCCTCTCTCCTCCATCTCCCCGTCTCCCTCCCTCTCTCCCCGATCTCCCCTTGTCTCCCTCCCTCTCTCCCCCATCTCCCCTGTCTCCCTCCCTCTCTCCCCCATCTCCCCTGTCTCCCTCCCTCTCTCCCCCATCTCCCCCTGTCTCCCTCCCTCTCTCCCCCCATCTTCCCCTGTCTCCCTCCCTCTCTCCCCCATCTCCCCCTGTCTCCCTCCCTCTCTCCCCCCATCTCCCCCTGTCTCCCTCCCTCTTTCCCCCCATCTCCCCCGGTCTCTCTCCCTCTCTCCCCCATCTCCCCCTGTCTCCCTCCCTCTCTCCCCCCATCTCCCCCGGTCTCTCTCCCTCTCTCCCCCATCTCCCCCTGTCTCCCTCCCTCTCTCCCCCCATCTCCCCCGGTCTCTCTCCCTCTCTCCCCCATCTCCCCCTGTCTCCCTCCCTCTCTCCCCCATCTCCCCCTGTCTCCCTCCCTCTCTCCCCCCATCTCCCCCTGTCTCCCTCCCTCTCTCCCCCCATCTCCCCCGGTCTCTCTCCCTCTCTCCCCGCTCTCTCTCCCTGTCTCCCTCCCTCTCTCCCCCATCTCCCCCGGTCTCTCTCCCTCTCTCCCCCCATCTGCCCCTGTCTCCCTCCCTCTCTCCCCCCATCTCCCCCGGTCTCTCTCCCTCTCTCCCCGCTCTCTCTCCCCTCCTCTGAGAGAGCAGCAGCTGAGCAACATCAGGTGTGTGACAGGTACTTGACGTCAGCGTCAGGCCAGTGATGGTCTGGCCCGGAGCATCTGCTGACAGCAGCCGGCCGCAGTGGAGGTCTCAGTGCCACTCCAACGCGCCATAGGTACAGGGGACTATAGGTTAATGAAGCTGGAGACCCTCCATGGACGCTCCGTTGCCTGCTGATTGCACCTTTGATTGTACCTCTCACCCAACCATTCACTACCTAAACCCTGACATATTTTTATCCAGAGGAAGGAAACTGTTGCCCACCACCCCTCTGCGTCCCACAACCATTCACTACCTAAACCCTGACATATTTTTATCCAGAGGAAGGAAACTGTTGCCCACCACTCCTCTGCGTCCCACAGCCATTCACTACCTAAACCCTGACATATTTTTATCCAGAGGAAGGAAACTGTTGCCCACCACCCCTCTGCGTCCCACAGCCATTCAGTCATCCAAACCCCTGCTGAGCCACCATGAACTCCCAGTAACCCAGTCACCTGCTGACTACAGCTCCAAGTCATTCACTACACAGCCAAACCCTGCCTGACACGTTTTTATCCAGAGTGAAAAAGGAGTGTACCCCCTCCTACACTTTGTTCATGCATTGAGTGCTTAGTCACATTGTCTGAACAGAGCTATCAAAGGCAACCTTGGTCTCCGGCATGAAACAAAACATACCTTAGTTCACTTGTGATGAGAGGAAGAGAAGGTGTGTGTGTGTGTGTGTGTGTGTGTGTGTGTGTGTGTGTGTGTGTGTGTGTGTGTGTGTGTGTGTGTGTGTGTGTGTGTGTGTGTGTGTGTGTGTGTGTGTGTGTGTGTGTGTGTGTGTGTGTGTGTGTGTGTGTGTGTGTGTGTGTGCGTGTGCGTACATATGTGCGTGCGTGCGTGCAACAGAGAGAGACAGAGAGAGACTGTTTCCCAGGAACCCACAGAGATATAGCTGGGGCAACTTTCTGCCTGTTTAGATTAACCAAGGTAGGCAGATAGACGGACGGAGGTGCACTTTAGAAAGTTAGCATATGTGTGCGTGCGTCTGTGTGTGTGTGTGATTTAAATAGGAAGCCTGCTGGATCAAAGGGTCCAGTGTTCTCCTGGCCGTGACGTTTCCACCTGCCTGGTTACAATAACAGCCTTAACTCTGACAACATGCTGCCTCCTTTAGGCATTGTCTCCCTACATTAGTTTCAATTTTGACATTTTTAAAGTATAGTTCCTTGCCAGCTCTAACCGCGACAATGCAGTAATCAATAACTATGTAAAAATAAGTAGAACAAAAACCCACAAGATATAAAAATAACAAGGTAGAACAAAAACCCACAAGATATAAAAATTATGAGGAACACTATAAACTAGGTAAGCATACTATATACTGTACCAGGTAAGTTCCAGTACCATATTTAGAATCTGCAGGGATACTGACTCGATAGAGGTAGATATTTATAGGGGTAAGCTGACTGGGCATCAGGATATATGATAAACAGAGTAGCAGCAGCGTATATAATGATTGCCTGTGAGTGTGTGTAGTTAGTATAAATGTGTGAGCAAATGATGGAGTGAGTGTTTGTATGTGTGTTGGAGTGTCAGTGTGTGTAGTGTGTATGGCCCTGTGAGTGTGCAGTTTGGAGACTGAACGCTAAACTGGCTGTATGCTTGCTAGTTCTTATTAACCCTCTACAGCTAGAAATAAAAGTGTTAAAAATATTGATGTAGCTCATTTTGGCGTGGACAGGAAAAGGATAAAGATGTTTGTCATTGACAACTCGATCCACAAAAATATATTTCACCTTAGCACATGACTTCTGAGTTTACTTCTATACATGTAAATGTTATCCTTTATGAGCCTTGTGAAGTTTAAAGTAACTGTCCAGTGTTTTCAAATTTCTATGAAAAATGAATGATAATTAATTACAATATGAGTGAAATTGTTTTCCTACCAAAAATGCTAATTAAATATGTTAAAATCAAATCAAATCAAATTTGATTTGTCACATACACATGGTTAGCAGATGTTAATGCGAGTGTAGCGAAATGCTTGTGCTTCTAGTTCCGACAATGCAGTAATAACCAACGAGTAATCTAGCAGCTTTTCTGTGTTGGAATGGTGTGGGTGTACCCCAACAGCAGAATAGTGTGGGCGTAACCCAACAGCAGAATGGTGTGGGCGTAACCCAACAGCAGAATGGTGTGGGTGTAACCCAACAGCAGAATGGTATGGGTGTAACCCAACAGCAGAATGGTGTGGGCGTAACCCAACAGCAGAATGGTGAGGGTGTACCCCAACAACAGAATGGTGAGGGTGTACCCCAACAACAGAATGGTGTGGGTGTACCCCAATAACAGAATGGTGAGGGTGTACCCCAACAACAGAATGGTGAGGGTGTACCCCAATAACAGAATGGTGAGGGTGTACCCCAACAACAGAATGGTGAGGGTGTACCCCAATAACAGAATGGTGAGGGTGTACCCCAACAACAGAATGGTGAGGGTGTACCCCAACAACAGAATGGTGAGGGTGTACCCAAACAACAGAATGGTGTAGGCGTACCCCAACAACAGAATGGTGTAGGCGTACCCCAACAACAGAATGCTGTAGGCGTACCCCAACAACAGAATGGTATGGGTGTACCCCAACAACAGAATGGTGTGGGCGTAACCCCAACAACAGAATGGTGTGGGCGTACCCCAACAACAGAATGGTGTGGGCGTACCCCAACAACAGAATGGTATAGGTGTACCCCAACAACAGAATGGTGTGGGTGTACCCCAACAACAGAATGGTGTGGGTGTACCCCAACAACAGAATTGTATGGGCATATCATTAAACATATTAATTGATTGGCCAGTTCATCCTCCTCACCATCGGGTCAGCAGGTAGCCAAGTGGTTAGAGCGTTGGGACAGTAACCAAAAAGTTGCTAGATCGAATCCCTCAATGACGGCCTAGGAATAGTGGGTTAACTGCCTTGTTCAGGGGCAGAATGACAGATTTTTACCTTGTCAGCTCAGGAATTCAATCTTGCAACCTTTCGGTTACTAGTCCAACGCTCTCACCACTAGGCTACCTGCCACCCCAATTTCTAGTTTTGATTCAAGAGTTAAATTAACACTGTAAAGAGTTATATGAACACAGTGTTGTGTAAGAACCCCAGTGTTGGTGTTAATTAATAAACAGAGTTGAACCAAAACTACACCCATCATTATAATATTTCCCAGAATGCTCTAGGTATATGTTTTTGCATGTACACTGATTGATTCGTTCATCATATGCTACTCACATAAAAATAACAGTTAAATGTATTTATTTTTTCCTAATTTCATTACAGTTATAAATGTTCAACAAGTTAAAATTCAATCCATCATTCATTTAAAAATGTAAATAATAAACCATTCAAAAGAATAAATAATACATTCAAATTAGGCAAACCAAACGGTCATCCAACCAAACACAAAAAAACAACCAAACAAAAGCAATCAATCAATCAAAAAATCTATCAGTCCATTCAGTCTGTTAGTCCATCCACAATGTGTCTGTATCTTTGTGTTGACCGAGGGGAAGGGGTGGAGTCTTGTCTGACAGCTGCTGAAAGGAATTGGCAGCTGTGGTTGGTCTGTGCTGTGTCCAGTGTTTGTGTTGTGGCTTGTGGTCTGGTGATGGAACCGGGACTGGTGGAAGGACAACCTGAGTAGCGAGCAGACACACCTGGAAGCACAAGACCCAGAGGTCAGTGATGGTACTTCCCTGTGGCCTGCTAGCTCAAATGTAAATAAAATACTTATTTCACCTGTTACTGAACTGGTTGGTCCAGTTTAGATGTTTAACTTAGTTTTCCCAACCCTGGCCATCCTTCTGAATGCAGGATGCAGGTGAATAAACATTCTTAATGTTGAATATCCTCAGTCTGGTTGGATTCCGATAGGAATTACACATCACTTTGCAAACCAACATAATATGACTTGTAGGCCTGATGTGGCCACTGTATTAAGGGAAAACTACATGCATTATATTATCCTAACTATATTTGCTGACATCCTAAAATATTTTTTTTACCAGTAGATTAGCTAACAACAGTGAGGGAAAAAAGTATTTGATCCTCTGCTGATTTTGTACGTTTGCCCACTGACAAAGAAATGATCAGTCTATCATTTTAATGGCAGGTTTATTTGAATAGTGAGAGACAGGATAATAACACAAAAAAATCCAGAAAAACGCATGTCAAAAATGTTATCAATTGATTCGCTTTTTAACGAGGGAAATAAGTATTTGACCCCTCTGCAAAACATGACTTAGTACTTGGTGGCAAAACCCTTGTTAGCAATCACGGAGGTCTGACATTTCTTGTAGTTGGCAACCAGGTTTGTACACATCTCAGGAGGGATTTTGTCCCACTCCTTTTGCAAATCTTCTACAAGTCATTAAGGTTTCGAGGCTGACGTTTGGCAACTCGAACCTTCAGCTCCCTCCACAGATTTTCTATGGGATTAAGGTCTGGAGACTGGCTATGCCTTGTCCATGTGTTTTGGGTCATTGTCATGCTGGAATACCCATCCACAACCCATTTTCAATGCCCTGGCTGAGGTAAGGAGGTTCTCACCCAAGGTTTGACGGTACATGGCCCCGTCCATCGTCCATTTGATGCGGTGAATTTGTCCTGTCCCCTTTGCAGAAAAACACCCCCAAAGCATAATGTTTCCACCTCCATGTTTGACGGTGGGGATGGTGTTCTTGGGGTCATAGGCAACATTCCTCCTCCTCCAAACACGGCAAGTTGAGTTAATTAATACATTTTTATTTATTCAACCTTTATTTAACCAGGAAGGGCTCATTGAGATTCTATTTTCAAGAGCGTCCTGGCCAAGATAGGCAGCACCAAGTCATTACAAAAAAATTACTGACAGACAACATGAAAAACTACAAGTAATCTAGTAAAAACCATTGAATTCACAAGAGTATAAAACAGCAAATTAAAAACATTGGCAGGTCAGGTTATCAGCCTCAAAAACCTTCATCAGTGATTTAAAAACACAAAACGGGACGTTCTTCCAGTGTTAAAGTATTTTGTAAGGTGTTCCAAGACGATGGTGCAGAGTATATAAAAGCCCTTTTACCAAATTCAGTTCGGAAATTTGGAACAGTTAGCAGGATAAAGTCCAGCGAACGAAGAGAGTACCCACCACATTTCTGAACAATAAAAATGCACAAATAAAAAGGTAGTAAAACCAAAATGGCTATGTAAATAAAAGTATACCAGTGACTGAGCCTACGAGTGACTAGAGAAGGCCAGCCAACCCTGGTATACAAAGTGCAGTGGTGCATAAGGGTTCTGCAGTTTAAAATAAATCTCAAAGTGCCATGGTAAAGAGTGTCAATTGATCTCAAACACTGAGCGGAAGCATTCATATATAAAATATCCCCAAAGTCTAGTAAAGGCATAAATGTAGCTGATACTAGCCTCCTTCTGGCTTCAAAAGAAAAACAGGCCTTATTCCTAAAATAAAATCCCAATTTCAGCTTCAATTTGTTTTGTAAATTGTTGAATATGCAATTTAAAAGAGAGGCCATCATCAATTAAAATTCCAAGATATTTCTATGAGGTTAGAACCTCAATCTCCTTGCCATGACAGGTAGTAATAGGTGAAAGGTTCTGAGGTCTATTTCTTGCTTTAGAAAACACCATTAGTTTAGTTTTCTCAGTATTGAGGATAAGCTTCAATTGACACAAGGTATGTTGAACAGTATAAAAAGCAGTTTGCATGTTCTGGAAAGCTTTTGTAAGAGACGAGGCACAACAGTAAATAACAGTATCATCAGCATAAAAATGAAGTTGTGCATTTTGGACATTTTTGTCTAAATCATTTATATAAATAATGAATAAGAGAGCACCAAGTACAGAGCCTTGGGGCTCAAGACAGACAATTCAAGACAGACAATTTAACAGACATAAGCCCATCAAATTGAGTGCACTGAGTTCTATCAGACAGATAGTTAGCAAAGCATGCAACTGCATGCTCTGAAAGACCTACACTCGACAATCTCTGCCTTAGTATAGCATGATCAACTGTATCAAAAGCCTTAGAGAGATCAATAAAAAGTGAGACAGTGCTGTTTTTTGTCAATGGCTTCAGTGATATCATTTAAAACCTTCATGGCTGCTGTAATTGTGCTATGCTTCTTCCTGAGGCCCGATTGGTACATTGATAAAATAGTAAATAAAAAACTGACAGCTGTGACATTGGCCTATAACTATTTAAAATAGTTGGATCTCCCCCTTTTAAAAGTGGTAGGATAAATGCTGATTTCCAGGTCTTTGGAATTTCATTCCATTCCAGGGTTAGATTGATCAGAGATGTAAGTGGTTCAGCTATGAAATCAGCTGCCAGATTTAAAAAGCAGGGATCCAAAAGATCAGGACCTGCAGGCTTTTTCTGATCTAAGGATTTCAGGGCTTTATGTACTGTATCACCTGCACTGAGAATGGCAACAAGCTAAGAGTTTGACCAGCTCTCACTGGTTCATCCACACAGGGTTGTACAGAGACAGAGGACACTGAATCAAACAGCCTACCAGATGATACAAAGTGCTCATTGAAACAATTCAGCATTTCAGTTTTGTCATATATATATATATATATATAGCAACAGAGTCCTTCAAAACACATGACGGTAATTCATTAACATTACCAGACATAGACTTTGCATTCCAAAACCTAAGGGTTATTCAGGTTATCAGTGGTAACAGACATAACATATTCAGACTTGGCCTTCCTGAGAAGAAAAGAACACTTGTTTCGTAACTGCCTAAAAATAAGCCAATCAGCATCAGAACATGATTTCCTTGCTTTAGCCCAGGCTAGAATACGGTTGTGAATAATACAAGACAGCTCAGAAGAAAACCATGGATTATCCCGCCCTTTAACCCTGAACCTGCGGAATGGGGCATGTTTGTTTACTATTTGGAAAAAACCATCATGAAAGAATTCCACATCAGGTTTCCACATCAGGGATAAACTCAATCTGCTCCAGTCAAAATAAAACAAATCATGAAAGAAAGCCTGCTCATTAAAACACTTCAAATTTCTCTTACAAATAAACGTGGGCTTGTCTTAGGAACCTTAGTATTTCTAACAGCAACAACAGCACAATGGTCACTTAAATCATTACAAAAAACACCAACCGCAGAATATTTATGTGGAACATTTGTCGATATCAAATCAATCAGGGTAGATTTATCTGGGCATTTAAGATTTGGGCAAGTGGGTGAGTTAATCAACTGGGTAAGATTCATAGAATTTCAAAACATTTTTAAATCATCAGACACCGGCTTTAACCAACCATGATCATTTCACTGTAAAGCAGTTTAAACATAAGGTTCATCAAAGAAGAAAATGCATCACCGAGAGCAGAGGGGGGTCTATAACAGCCAAACACAGTTATAGAGAGGCCCTTTGAACCCTCAATATTCAAAGCAAGAAATTCCAACTGTTTACAATTAGTTTCAGACTTCTCCACACTTACATGGAATTTAGATTTTACATATGTAGCCACACCCCCACCTTTCTTAACCCGATCAGTGCAATAAACATTGTAACCATTTATACAAATATCCTTATCAAAAACAGACTTGCTGAGCCAGGTTTCAGAAAACACAATTACATCAGCATCAGTTGATTTAGCCCAAATCCTAACCACATCAATTTTTGACAACAGGCTGGGTACATTTAACTGAAAAATACCAAAACCAGATCTTGATTTAAAATCAAAGGGGTTTGGAGACATTGCATATCAGGGCCAGGGTTAGGTTGCACGTTACCTGATATCAACAAATGAAGAATAACGAAGCAGCCCTGTTTAATAACCTTGCACTGCTTCTCTTTTTTAAGAGACCTACTGCAAGCACATTCTACAAGTGAGTTGCCAGACAATACAAAACAGTCATTTAAAACCATCAGACTTTGGTAGTGACACAAATTTGTACTGTTCACATCATGCCACAAATACATCGGCACTTGGACGAGTGGACCGAGTGAAAAAGAGCGGGTTCCCGCAGACAAAATGTCCAATGGACGGGAGAGCACATTGTCAGATGTCCTCACCCAGCGACAATGTTCGTTTTCTCCAGAGTTCAGTAAAGTCAGTGCACAAAGCAATACCACAAAAACTGTCATTTTCTCTGACCCCAAAAAAATCAAAGTAGAGGCCAACAAAGGGGAGGGGAGAGAGAGACAGTGTGTATGTATGAGTCTGAATGCGAGTGTTTGCGCGTGTGAGTAGATTGGGTGTTGAGGTCGATAGAGAGAACATTGAGATTGTTGAGCTGCCACTGACAGTTAGGCGAAGAGCAAAAAGGAGCAGCTTGGAAAAAGACACTCCACAAACGAATGCCAAAGAGCTCCATTTTGGTCTCATCTGACCACAACACTTTCACCCAGTTGTCCTCTGAATCATTCAGATGTTCATTGGCAAACTTCAGACGGGCATGTACAGTGGGGGGAACAAGTATTTAGTCAGCCACTAATTATGCAAGTTCTCTCTTGGCCATAGTGGAGTTTGGAGTGTGACTGTTTGAGGTTGTGGACAGGTGTCTTTTATACTGATAACAAGTTCAAACAGGTGCCATTAATACAGGTAACGAGTGGAGGACAGAGGAGCCTTTTAAAGAAGAAGTTACAGGTCTGTGAGAGCCAGAAATCTTGCTTGTTTGTAGGTGACCAAATACTTATTTTCCACCATAATTTGCAAATAAATTCATAAAAAATCCTACAATGTGATTTTCTGGATTTTTTTCTAATTTTGTCTGTCATAGTTGAAATGTACCTATGATGAAAATTACAGGCCTCTCTCATCTTTTTAAGTGGGAGAACTTGCACAATTGGTGGCTGACTAAATACTTTTTTGCCCCACTGTATATGTGCTTTCTTGAGCAGGGGGACCTTGCGGGCGCTGCTGGATTTCAGTCCTTCACAGCGTAGTGTGTTACCAATTGTTTTCTTGGTCACTATGGTCCCAGCTGCCTTGAGATCATTGACAAGAGCCTCCCGTGTAATTCTGGGCTTATTCCTCACCGTTCTCATGATCATTGCAGCTACACGAGGTGAGATCTTGCATGGAGCCCCAGGACAGTTCTTTTGTGTTTCTTCCATTTGCAAAAAGTCACACCAACTGTTGTCACCTTCTCACCAAGCTGCTTGGCGATGGTCTTGTAGCCCATTCCAGCCTTGTGTAGGTCTACAATCTTGTCCCTGACATCTTTGGAGAGCTTTTTGGTCTTGGCCATGGTGGAGAGTTCTGATTGATTGATTGGTTCTGTTGACAGGTGTCTTTTATCTTTTATACAGGTAACAAACTGAGATTAGGAGCACTCCCTTTAAGTGTGTGCTCCTAATATCAACTCGTTACCTGTATAAAAGACACCTGGGAGCCAGAAATATTTCTGATTGTGAGGGGGTCAAATACTTATTTCCCTCATTAAAATGCAAATCAATTTATAAAATTTTTGACGTGTGTTTTTCTGGATTATTTTGGTTGTTATTCTGTCTCTCACTGTTCAAATAAACCTACCATTAAAATTATAGACTGATCATTTCTTTGTCAGTGGGCAAACGTACAAAATCAGCAGGGGATCAAATAATTTTTTCCTTCACTGTAGCTATATAAACCACGCCCCTCTGTAAACACAATTTCTACAATGTTGGTTACAAGGTGGTACATTTAAATGAGGTAAGAGAATATCAGATTGATGGATTAAAGTTAGTGTTAAGGGGATGTCACCCTATCCACTTAATTATCACACCTCCTGAATCCAAGTGTTTGACATGGGGGAGGGGACCAGTAACTAATTTTTTTAAACTTTGATTTGGTTTCATCAAAATATCATCACATTTCATGAAAAACACGATTTTGACCTATAAATAATATTTTAATAAGAACAAATTCATGTCGGATCTCAATTCATGAAGACCACAGGATTGAAAATGAATGAATGCAGTAATGATGTCTCTGTCACTAGCAAACACAATCATGGTTGTTACTGAAAACTCAAAAATTCCCTTAAAAGGCACCCTGGATAATATGCAAATAAGGCTTAAAAGCCTATAGCAGTGTTTCCCAACCCTAGTCCTCCAGTACCCCCATCAGTAGACATTTTATTGTAACCCTGGATAAGCACAATAGATTCAACTTGTCAACTAATCATCATGCCCTCAATGAGCCGAGTGTGTTTGTCCACAGGTACAATGAAACTGTGTTCTGTTGGGGGTACTGGTTGACCAGGGTTGGGGAACACAGTCCTATAGCAGAGCTATTCATTTCCAGTCCTGGAGGGCTGAAACATTTCTGGTTTTGGATTTTTGTATGGTCTTTCAAAGAACCATCCCTCTTATGGTTCTTCAGGGACGCTAAAATGACCCTCCTATGGCATCGCCCTCAAGAACCTTACTTGGTTCCAACAAGCATCTTTGTTTTTAAGAGGGTGGTGTATGTGTGCATTTGTGTTTGTGCGTGCACATGTGTGTGTTTGTGCATGCGTACACCTCAAAGTCACTCATGTTGGATATTCCAAATAGGATCCAGCTGTCATGCAGCTCATAGTTCCGGGCCCCTAAACCCATCCCTCCTAATCAACACTACAGCCCAGTAATACAGTATGTATAAGATAAGACAATTTTTAAAAGGACCCTTTTGAAAGTGCAGACAATTTTTCATAATCCAGGGTTTTCAGTTAGGACACATAGCAAAGGAAGTCCCAAGAAGACTGAGGCACAGGAGAATTGCCTGCCTGCCAAGAATGGAGGGAAGCAAAGCCGTCTTCTTCATAAAACCTGAGAAAAAACAACCAATTTAAATGGAACCCAGCATGGAGATGTGAAGAGTGGCAGTTGGAATGGAAAAGATAAAAATGTCACCTGGAGAGACAGGGAGGCCTATTTTCTACCAGCATCCGTTCAGTCTCATCGTCTACGACAGACAGTGGAACAACAACGGCGGAAACAAAAGACAGACAGAGAGAACAAAGCCAAACAGAAAATCACCAAATTGCTTGTCAGAAAATGAAAACTATTGTTTCCAACAGGCTGCTCTGCTCCCAAGAGACCTGCCGTCAAAGACAAGTCTATCTGTGGTGGCGAAGGACGGATTCATAACAACTGGAAGAAATTGTTGACTGCTTTTGAAAGCAGTTAAACAGGCCAATTGTTGTTTTGTTATCCTGAACAATTGAAAGTATATGTATCATTGCCTATCTCTCTCTGACAAGAAAACACCGTGGCTCTATTTTTATCAACTTTCCACTTAGAAGTAAGAAGAGTTAGTGCTCTATTCAATCTGTCAAGATGAAGTGTTACAGATTCTGCAACAGAAATGTAAAGGTCATTTCCCATTGTGCCGACATATGTAGCGTTTACCGTGAATGAGGTCTCCGCTAAAGCGGGGAACATTGTATTTAAATGTAAGTGCACTGCCTCTAAGCTAACTACACTACAGTACAATACTATTCTTGCTCTCTGCACTGCAATCCAACTACCCTGAAAGCGAAATACTTGTGAGTATGACTGACATAGAGCAGGGTTTCCCCCACCGGTGCCCTAGCACTATACAGCTGATTCAAATAACCAAATCATCATCAAGCTTTGATGATTTGAATCAGCTGTGTAATGCTAGACCTGTATATGACCATCTGATCATTTATCACTCCAGTGTTAATCTGCAAAATTGTAATTATTCGCCTACCTCCTCATGCCTTTTGCACACATTGTATATAGACTCCCCCCTTTTTTCTACTGTGTTATTGACTTGTTAATTGTTTTCTCCATGTGTAAGGGTCTTGATGGACACTGTTGATATGTTTCATTAACTGGAAATGGGAAACACTGTTCTAGGGGGTACTGTTCTAGGGGGTAGAGGGGTCTTTATGGACTTAACAACACTGTTGATATGTTTCATTAACTGGAAATGGGAAACACTGTCCTAGGGGGTAGAGAGGTCTTTATGGACTTAACAACACTGTTGATCTGTTTCATTAACTGGAAATGGGAAACACTGTTCTAGGGGGTAGAGGGGTCTTTATGGACTTAACAACACTGTTGATATGTTTCATTAACTGGAAATGGGAAACACTGTTCTAGGGGGTAGAGGGGTCTTTATGGACTTAACAACACTGTTGATATGTTTCATTAACTGGAAATGGGAACTAATGTTTCCTACAGCCCTGACAGAACAACCAGAATAACATACTACAGTATTGAGAAATATTACTACAGTTAATTGTGAAACTGAAAATTAAGGGGAGGAGAAGAGTGGATATATATTTTCAAAATGTATTTTTAATAAGGTGCTTAAAATCTCACATACATTAGTTTTTGGTTTCACAGAACAAGGATAAGAACATCTATATCCCCCAAACCCAGGAACTCATGATTAGCAGTGTAATGGAAACGTGTGTTTCACTACTGTACACATACAGACTACATCATCGACACAGTGTGGGTGGGGACAGGATGCACAGATCACAGGTAATTAAGGCAACATGTCACAAGGTATTGAAGGTAAAGAGCATAGAGGTAAAACAAAGTGTTCTATCACTATGGTAACGATAACAATAACACTTCTCTAGACAGAGTGTAAAAAATGTAAAACAAGGAGTAAATGAAAGGCAAGCTTTTTAGGACATACATTATACCCCGAAGAAAACTTTTTTTCTACCCCAAAGAAAACTTTTTCCACAGACAGTTTCCCTGCCATACAGCTGAGTGACTGGGAACCCCTTGTACAGAGGTTGTCAGTTCCCAGTCGCACCTTGCGGATGAGTGATTAGGTGACAAGGTCAGGGGGTGTGCTAGACCTGTCACTCTAAACTCTGTACCAAGTTTGTTCCTTGTTGTTCCTGTCTTTTCCGTGGATGTCACTTTTCTGAGCGTCTGTTACGCGTCTGTTTTGTATTTGGTGGGAAGCATCACCACCAACTCCATGCATGCCAGGGAAAGAGCTGCTAACAGAACCACTCCCTATTTTGTCAGTGTCCCCAGCACAGCGCTCCCTGCTGGTGAACGTTGTGCATTACATGTAGACCAGCTTCCTGGTTATGTTATGTGGCTCCATTACCACATTTCCATACAGAATCAGCCACGTCTCAGCTGGGCAACAGAAAGCAGTATTCCCATATTTCATTATAGAGTCTCTGTATTTGTCTGTTACTGTTATCAACTGTGTTAGTGTTCTGATCCCTCAATACATAAATATCTGGAATAATAACAGACATGTCTACTGAGGAATATAGAAAAATAATAATGCATTGCCAAGTTGAAATTGGAAAAAATCTCCCACATATTAAAACAAACTAAAAACTAAGAAAATAACATTTGAGAACATCTACAATGTCTACATAATAACCAACTCGGAAACAAAATGGCTGACTCCTGTAGTCAGTTTCTTTAACAACGCTGAAAGGTCACAATGGGGAAACTGCTACTTCCTACTTCCTCATTATCAACTGCTAATGAAAACGGATCGTCTCATTACACCATGAGACCTGCACAGCAGAGCCTCGAAATACACAGAGAGAGTTCTGACTTTGCATGCTGAGAGAGACACTCAATGGGGCTCTTTCAATCACGGCCCACGACACTGGCAGGGACCAATCAATTCAATAGGGAGATTTTAAAAATATATAAATGCAGGAGGGGAGGAACGGTTTGTCATTATCAGTCTTGCATAATATTCCTTGAGAGAGAGGGGGGGGGGGTTTAAAAAAGGGAGCTCATATGTCACTATTAAACGACATGTACTCAGGTCATTTGCAGAACAGCTCAGTTTGACAGTTTCCCCCCTGCCATTCATAACCAGCAGTTATGAGTGACACTAAAACGCTATGCGTTCCCTTGTTAGAATAGACGGGCACGGTTGGGCCTGTTGATTGGCTGCTAGAGCTCCTCAGCCAATCATGCCTCTCCTTCCAGATTAAAACCAGAGAACAGCCAGGTCACAGGTCACCTGCCACAGAGTGCCTCTTTAGACATTACTTCTGTAAACAACAACAGTCCCTCATCATGCCATGACCGGGTAAAAAAACAACGGTTCGACTGTAATTTGAACTTTACACTACGAAAAAGAAAAAGACGATGCTGCATCTGAGGACCAGGCCAGCAGGACAAACAGTCCCTTACAGTTAAACATTAATGACTAACTGTCTGAGGCCCTCGGCTCTTCAGCTCTTCTCATTGGCTACATGGAAATCACAATGCCTCAACGACCACTGTCATATAACACATTTACAACTACAGTTAGTTATAATTAATATAAGGTCAAAAAGGGGGCTAGGTTGGACTTCCTATGTCGCTAATTTTTCTCCTCTTCTTTGTGCAATGTGTTTAACACTGTTCCAGTCTTTGTTTTCCTCTTGGGTCAGTTTGTTTATGTGTTGTCTGTCAGACTGAGACGAAGACGTCGAGGTAGAGGCGGTCGTAGGATTCCCTGAAGAAGAGGATGAGGACCAGGCTGAAGGCACAGGAGCCCGTCAGACACCAGTTCAGCCACGACAAATCTGAGGAGACGGGGAGAAGAGAAGAGGGGGAAAAGGAACGGTATTTGTTGGTAAATCTTTGTTGAAGGTCACTCATCTGTATCTCTCTACACACTGCAGGCAAGTCATCATCGGTACACTACTGTTCTTTATAACAGATGTTAAGAATAAAAAATCACTTAGTTCAAGCATTGACTTCGTTACTGTGTATAAACCGATGCCAGAAACCGATGATATACAATAGTATAACGTGATGAAGTTATGTATGTCCATTACCTCAAAACAAGCCCTAATCACACAATATAACCTAGAGTGTGAATGAATTAGCTGAACTTTGTTTCATGCATCTAAATCATGTAAGTTATGTAAGTAATAGCACATTTTCCTCTGCAGCATTGACCTAAACTTGAACCTCAAAGAGTTTATTTTTCCCCGTTTTCCTGTTCAAGCTCAGGTGGCCCTAGATTAGAGCTCAGCAGACCTGTAATGAAGAGGTTATGGAAGGCCAGGTGGAGGGAGCATACATCTTGACTCACACATGACTTCCTGTTGCTGCCCCAGGAAAACCATCGATAGGTCTCCTGCTCAGATACAGTTAGCTGCACAATACTAGGCATGCCCTCTAAACATGATGTAGAGGTGTGGGTGAGAGAAAGAGAGACAGAGACAGAAAGACAGTGATTGGGGTGCCCAGCATCCCATCACTAAGAGGGGAACCACACGGCCTGATAAGGGAGAAGATAAAAGGTCTCCAGCAGCTATCTGAGCCCTGATAAAGGACCAGCAGGAACCAGTAGTACTAAATATTGAGAAATGAGATCAAAACACACTGACTCCTGGGGACTAAATGTTTATTTTTTTTTATCAAACCTTTATTTAACTACGCAAGTCAGTTAAGAACAAATTCTTATTTTCAATGATGGCCTACTGGGGAACAGTGGATTAACTGCATAGTTCAGGAGCAAAATGACAGGTTTTTACCTTGTCAGCTCGGGGATTCGATCCAGCAACCTTTCGGTTACTGGCCCAACGCTCTAACCACTAGGTTACCTGCCACCACGACTAAGCAGAACATACATCTTAAAACCCCTCTGCAGAGCATTAATTTCAGAAGGCCGGTCCAATAATACAGTTAATACAGCCCCTGAAGTGAGCGGCTCAATCGATGGGTAAAAAGTGGTAATCAGGCTAGGTCAGCTGTTTGGCCTGTTTGGGTCAATTCTATGATTTGGCCCACCACCAAATCTCTGAGTGAGTCAGCCAGGAAGGATTCAGCATGCCACCAGGATAAAGTGAAGGAGACATGGGTGCATCACACACAGGATAAACAAAGCTGTCATTTTCTGGCTTATTCTTTCACATATGGTGGCTGCCTACACCTACAGGGGTACCGAGAGAACATTCAGAGCACCAGAGGGTGAGGAGACATAGGGCTGAGTTAGAGAGGAGGAGGCTGCTCCTTGGGATAAGCGGAAGAACACTTTTTCTTGCTTATTTTTTCATTTATTGTGTCCTCACTACGGGGAAAAATAACATTGGAGCCTCTTCCTAAAGCAGAGAAAGAGAACATCTGTGAGTCCAGAGCTCAGTGGACAGACACGCAGAGAGAGAGAACATCTGTGAATCCAGAGCTCAGTGGACAGAGAGAGAGAGAACATCTGTGGGCCCAGAGCTCAGTGGACAGACACACAGAGAGAGAGAGAGAGAGAGAGAGAACATCTGTGAGTCCAGAGCTCAGTGGACAGAGAGAGAGAGAACATCTGTGGGCCCAGAGCTCAGTGGACAGACACACAGAGAGAGAGAGAACATCTGTGAGTCCAGAGCTCAGTGGACAGAGAGAGAGAGAACATCTGTGGGCCCAGAGCTCAGTGGACAGACAGACACACGGAGACAGAGACAGAGACAGAGACAGAGACAGAGAGAGAGAGAGAGAGAGAGAGAGATAGAGATAGAGAGAACATCTGTGGGTCCAGAGCTCAGTGGACAGAGAGGGAGAGAACATGTGAGTCCAGAGCTCAGTGGACAGAGAGAGAGAGAGATAGAGATAGAGAGAACATCTGTGGGTCCAGAGCTCAGTGGACAGAGAGAGAGAAAACATTGGTGAGTCCAGAGCTCAGTGGACAGAGAGAGAGAGAGAACATCTGTGAGTCCAGAGCTCAGTGGACAGAGAGAGAGAACATCTGTGAGTCCAGATCTCAGTGGACCGAGAGAGAGAGAACATTGGTGAGTTCAGAGCTCAGTGGACAGAGGGAGAGAACATCTGTGAGTCCAGAGCTCAGTGGACCGAGAGAGAGAGAACATCGGTGAGTCCAGAGCTCAGTGGACAGAGAGAGAGAGAGAACATCTGAGTCCAGAGCTCAGTGGACAGAGAGAGAGAACATCTGTGAGTCCAGATCTCAGTGGACCGAGAGAGAGAGAACATGTGAGTCCAGAGCTCAGTGGACAGAGAGAGAGAACATGTGAGTCCAGAGCTCAGTGGACAGAGAGAGAGAGAGAGCATCTGTGGGTGCAGAGCTCAGTGGACAGAGAGAGAGAACATGTGAGTCCAGAGCTCAGTGGACAGAGAGAGAGAGAGAGAAAACATCTGAGTCCAGAGCTCAGTGGACAGAGAGAGAGAGCATCTGTGGGTGCAGAGCTCAGTGGACAGAGAGAGAGAAAGAGAACATCTGTGAGTCCAGAGCTCAGTGGACAGAGAGAGAGAACATCTGTGAGTCCAGAGCTCAGTGGACAGAGAGAGAGTGATGAGGTGGAAGATGTTTCATCCTGAAGTAGCACAATCATTAATCAGGTTAGATCAGTAACCTGTTGCCTGGTTGTGTGGGAAGTTATGGGAGTTGTGTTTATCTGACAGCTCTGTCTCCACAGCCTGCCTGACCCAGACTCATCCATTTAGATGAAGACAGAGAGAACAGAGAGGGAGGAGAGATGTTGGGAGGAGAGATGTGTGAATTGGTGTGGAGTCTGAATGAATGCTAATGTGTCTATGTATGCCCACCAACCAACCAAATCTCTCAGGTAATCCAGTCAGGTATTTGGTGGTAAAGAAGTGACTAACCGGCTCAAGAGCAGCCAATGGTCCCAGTGACATCATCAGTGATGAGTAGCAGGGCTGCAGTGTGTGGAAAGGAAGAGAAAAGCAAAAATATTTGGAGTTGCTTGAATAGCAAATCAAAGGGGAATAAGAGTGGACATAATTTCCCTTTCTGAACAGTAATAATGAAAGAGCCTCTGGGGAGAGAGACGACGAGGCAATTCCTCACAAGCTATCATAGCTCCAGTACCTCAGTGCGCAGTTAAAAAGGACCATTTAAATTATGTTTTCACTTCTTCCTCTGGCTCTACACGGAGTGTACCAAACATTAGGAACACCTGCTCTTTCCATGACATAGACTGACCAGGTAAATTCAGGTGAAAGCTATGATCCCTTATTGATGTCACTTGTTAAATCTACTTCAAATCAGTGTAGATGAAGATTTTGAACGGGTATGGTAGTAGGTGCCAGGCGCAACAGTTTGTGTCAAGAACTGCTGGGTTTTTCACGCTCACCAGTTTCCTGTGTGTATCAAGAATGGTCCACCACCCAAAGGGCATCCAGCCAATTTGACACAACTATGGGAAACATTGACGTCAATATGGACCAGCATCCCTGTGGAACTCTCTCAACCTCTTGTAGGGTCCCAGCTCCTGACGAATTGAGGTCGTTCTGAGGGCAAAAGGGGTGAGGGGTTGCAACTCAATATTAGGTAGGTGTCCTCTTCTCCTTCTGTCTGTGTCTCTGTCGATTTCAGAAGTGAGGGTCTAAAAGCTGATAAAAATCCCTCACCAGCGGGAGGGAGTGGAATAACATAAACAGCTGCAGACACCCACAGGCTGGTACACAAAGCAGGGACACGAGGGACTGGGGGCAGTGCGTCAAGGCCAGACACAGACGGCTATTTAGCTCTGACACCTCACCCTCAGCACGTTGTGGTGAACGTATTACTGCCACACAGACTGTCATGAGTCACGACCACAGTAAAATTCCATGACTGTTGAGGTAATCTCCTTTTATGCATTCTGGATATGTTGGTAGTACCCAACTCGCTAATGACAGTCTGGTCACTAATGGCCTGGTACTCAGGGCTCTATTGTCCCTCCATCAGGTCCTAATGGCCTGGTACTCAGGGCTCTATTGTCCCTCCATCAGGTCCTAATGGCCTCGTAGCCAGGGCTCCATTGTCCCTCTAACCACTCTGACATCAATGCAAATGCAATCAAAAATCACATCAAACACTTATCATCAAAACAGTATCATGCTTTTAAAACTCACCTCACTGTCATCTATCAATTTGAAGAAAGAAAACAGGTTGAAACTGAGTGGAAAACATGGTCATTTGGGTGTTGTTTCAAACATTACACTAAATGGACAGTGCTTTGTAAGGTGATGTTTCTTTCAAAACCACATATGCATATTAGAGTTTATTGACACAACTGTGGGAAGCATTGGAGTCAACTTGGGCCAGCATCCCCGTGGAACTCTTCCCACACCTTGTAGATTCCCAGCTCCTGACCAATTGAGTGGAAAAAGGCACATAGGCATATTTATGAGCCCATGCCCGAAAAAAATAATGGAATTAAAATAATGATTGTGCTGTTATACAATACATATAAATATGAATAAATATGACAAAAAATAACTGATTCAAAATGTCCGGTTTAATTGTCTCCAAATTAAACCGGAAGCCAGCACCTCTGTGTCAGAGGAAACCTCGTACAGCTGCCAACCGAAGTCAGCGTGCAGGCGTCCAGTCCGCCACAAGGAGTTGCTAGAGCGCAGTGGGACAAGGACATCCTGGCCGGCCAAACCCTCCCCGAACCTGGACCACGCTGGGCCAATTGTGCAATGCCTCATGGGGCTCCCGGGTGCGGCCGGCTGCGACACAGCCTGGGATCGAACCCGGGTTTTTAGTGACACCTCTAGCACTGTGATGCAGTGCCTAGTAACAGGGAGGACCACTGTATTTGATTTTGAATAGCCTATTAACAGGGATTTTGATATATTTAATGAATAGGCTGACATTACCTTTAGCTACAGAATATCTCACCACAATGCATTGCCAGCTCCTCCTCTCTCTCCTTCATTCCTTTCTCCAGTGCGCAGAGAGAGGGGCTGTCAAGAGTTTAATGAAATATGTTTGGTTGTGAAAACATGTTAAGATTGACATTCCAGAACAGATTTCACTTGGTTTCCCAAATGAAGCACTGGGTAGCTGCAGGAACAATGTTGGAGAGCCCATGGCATACAGAGTACTGGGTAGCTGCAGGAACAATGTTGGAGAGCCCATGGCATACTGAGTACTGGGTAGCTGCAGGAACAATGTTGGAGAGCCCATGGCTTACAGAGGTTGGGTAGCTGCAGGAACAATGTTGGAGAGCCCATGGCATACAGAGTACTGGGTAGCTGCAGGGACAATGTTGGAGAGCCCATGGCATACAGAGGTTGGGTAGCTGCAGGAACAATGTTGGAGAGCCCATGGCATACAGAGTACTGGGTAGCTGCAGGAACAATGTTGGAGAGCCCATGGCATACAGAGTACTGGGTAGCTGCAGGGACAATGTTGGAGAGCCCATGGCATACAGATGTTGGGTAGCTGCAGGAACAATGTTGGAGAGCCCATGGCATACAGAGTACTGGGTAGCTGCAGGAACAATGTTGGAGAGCCCATGGCATACTGAGTACTGGGTAGCTGCAGGAACAATGTTGGAGAGCCCATGGCATACTGAGTACTGGGTAGCTGCAGGAACAATGTTGGAGAGTACATGGCATACAGAGTACTGGGTAGCTGCAGGAACAATGTTGGAGAGCCCATGGCATACAGAGGTTGAGTAGCTGCAGGAACAATGTTGGAGAGCCCATGGCATACAGAGTACTGGGTAGCTGCAGGAACAATGTTGGAGAGCCCATGGCATACAGAGTACTGGGTAGCTGCAGGAACAATGTTGGAGAGCCCATAGCATACAGAGGTTGGGTAGCTGCAGGAACAATGGTGGAGAGCCCATGGCATACAGAGTACTGGGTAGCTGCAGGAACAATGGTGGAGAGCCCATGGCATACAGAGTACTGGGTAGCTGCAGGAACAATGTTGGAGAGCCCATGGCATACAGAGGTTGGGTAGCTGCAGGAACAATGTTGGAGAGCCCATGGCATACAGAGGTTGGGTAGCTGCAGGAACAATGTTGGAGAGCCCATGGCATACAGAGGTTGGGTAGCTCCAGGAACAATGTTGGAGAGCCCATGGCATACAGAGTACTGGGTAGCTGCAGGAACAATGTTGGAGAGCCCATGGCATACAGAGGTTGGGTAGCTCCAGGAACAATGTTGGAGAGCCCATGGCATACAGAGTACTGGGTAGCTGCAGGAACAATGTTGGAGAGCCCATGGCATACAGAGGTTGGGTAGCTGCAGGAACAATGTTGGAGAGCCCATGGCATACAGAGTACTGGGTAGCTGCAGGAACAGTGTTGGAGAGCCCATGGCATACAGAGGTTGGGTAGCTGCAAGAACAATGTTGGAGAGCCCATGGCATACATAGTACTGGGTAGCTGCAGGAACAATGTTGGAGAGCCCATGGCATACAGAGGTTGGGTAGCTGCAGGAACAATGTTGGAGAGCCCATGGCATACAGAGTACTGGGTAGCTGCAGGAACAATGTTGGAGAGCCCATGGCATACAGAGGTTGGGTAGATACAGGAACAATGTTGGAGAGCCCATGGCATACAGAGTACTGGGTAGCTGTAGGAACAATGTTGGAGAGCCCATGGCATACAGAGGTTGGGTAGCTGCAGGAACAATGTTGGAGAGCCCATGGCATACAGAGTACTGGGTAGCTGCAGGAACAATGTTGGAGAGCCCATGGCATACAGAGATTGGGTAGCTGCAGGAACAATGTTGGAGAGCCCATAGTATACAGAGGTTGGGTAGCTGCAGGAACAATGTTGGAGAGCCCATGGCATACAGAGTACTGGGTAGCTGCAGGAACAATGTTGGAGAGCCCATGGCATACAGAGGTTGGGTAGCTGCAGGAACAATGTTGGAGAGCCCATGGCATACAGAGGTTGGGTAGCTGCAGGAACAATGTTGAAGAGCCCATGGCATACAGAGTACTGGGTAGCTGCAGGAACATTGTTGGAGAGCCCATGGCATACAGAGGTTGGGTGGGCAGAATATCACCTGTCGCGCAGCGAGAGGCTGCGTGCTCCTAAGACAGTGTTGATGCATGGAGTGAAATACGTATCCTTATAAGCCCAGACATTTCTTTTTGCAATCCTGTGTGAAAGCAGAGTTTTGATGGTTGTCACTAAAAAGAGGATCCCAGCTGCTACTACATTTATTTCTCAGCTGCTCATATTAAGCACAAGCTCCGCTATAAAACACGAGTATCCTACCCGGCATGATTGAAAAACAAACTGTGTGGAAATGGCCTCTATTCGCTATTCCAGTGCATACGGATGACTTGTTCCTGCCCCTATTTCTGCTCTTTCGATAATTATTAGTAATGACAATTAAATTGAGAATAGTCTGATGGGTGAAAATATTATGGCTTGATGAGAAAACAGCGTGCCTAGTCTGAGGAAAGGAGTGCAAGTTTTTTGTGTGACTTTCTCAAATCAATAGCCCCTAGTGCAGCCCATATAAAGCGCCAGTCAAAAGTTTGGACACACCTACTCATTCCAGGGTTTTTATGTATTTATTTATGTATTTAGAGAATCCCAAGAGTGTGCAAAGCTGTCATCAAGGCAAAGGGCGGCAACTTTGAAGAATCTCAAATATATTTTGATTTGTGTCACACGTTTTTGGTTACTACATGATTCCATATGTGTTATTTCAGAGTTGATGTCTTCCCTATTATTCTACAATGTAGAAAATAGTTTTAAAAAATAAGAAAAACCCTTGAATGAGTAGTTGTGTCTAAACTTCATGTATGTTTTGATTTCTAAGATATTCTAAGGTTTGTATCATTATAAGGTTTGTATCGTAAAGTCTCAAAATAACTCTAAATCTAGCGTATAGGATCTGTTTCAAATGATCACTTTTACCCTCAACATAGCCACTTCATATGCACACTCGCTCCGGAATCGGAAAAATATCCTTTCTATTGTATTCAGTAAGTTCAATTATATTGTTCTTACTATAAAATCATGTAATATAAAATAATGGCTTGGGACTTATAAGCATATCTTGTCTGCTAAATGAACAAGCCTATAGCCTCTGGAATGGCACTTAGCCAGATAACATAAAGTAGGCCAACAACTCATATTCTGTTCTTCTGAAATATATTTTTCTTTATATCATAATGTTTCTTTCTTTCTTTTTTTCTCGTATTGTGACGGTGTACATGAAATGTATGTATTGTGACGGTGTACATTAAATGGATGTATTGTGACGGTGTACATGAAATGTATTTATTGTGACGGTGTACATTAAATGTATTTATTGTGACGGTGTACATGAAATGGATGTATTGTGATGGTGTACATGAAATGCATTTATTGTGACGGTTTACATGAAATGTATGTATTGTGACGGTGTACATGAAATGGATGTATTGTGACGGTGTACATGAAATGGATGTATTGTGACGGTGTACATTAAATGGATGTATTGTGACGGTGTACATGAAATGTATTTATTGTGACTGTGTACATGAAATGTATTTATTGTGACGGTGTACATTAAATGGATGTATTGTGACGGTGTACATTAAATGGATGTATTGTGACGGTGTACATTAAATGGATGTATTGTGACGGTGTATATGAAATGTATTTATTGTGACGGTTTACATGAAATGGATGTATTGTGACGGTGTACATTAAATGTATGTATTGTGACGGTGTACGTTAAATGGATGTATTGTGACGGTGTACATGAAATGGATGTATTGTGACGGTGTACATGAAATGTATGTATTGTGACGGTGTACATGAAATGGATGTATTGTGACGGTGTACATGAAATGTATGTATTGTGACGGTGTACATGAAATGTATTTATTGTGACTGTGTACATGAAATGGATGTATTGTGACGGTGTACATTAAATGGATGTATTGTGACGGTGTACATTAAATGGATGTATTGTGACGGTGTACATTAAATGGATGTATTGTGACGGTGTACATGAAATGTATTTATTGTGACGGTTTACATGAAATGGATGTATTGTGACGGTGTACATTAAATGGATGTATTGTGACAGTGTACATTAAATGGATGTATTGTGACGGTGTACATTAAATGGATTTATTGTGACGGTGTACATTAAATGGATGTATTGTGATGGTGTACATTAAATGGATGTATTGTGATGGTGTATATTTAATGGATTTATTTAACTTTTTGAAATGTAGATGTTCCAAAGGCACGCATCAGCAGCCTGTACGCAGCTTGTATGTGTGGAGGCCAGGAGATGCTAAATGTGTTAATGTTAATTAACAGTCAATTATCGTGAGACAAGCATGTATTTGCATGACAATAGCTGACACAATTTCATGGCCGCCACAGACTTACGCACGCGCATACACACACACATACACGCAAACTCACACACGCACAGAGGCTGAGTCGCGAGCAGTAGTCACTTATTGCTGCCGCAATTATTCCTAATTGTGGTCAATGATGCTGGTGCATTTAAAATGGACGTCACGTTTCAGACTGATTTATTCCTCCCATTCTCACTTTCCTCAGTTTTTTTTTTTTTAGGGGAAAGGGGAATGAAGCTGGCTGACATTTGTCTGATATAAATATGACTTAACTAATCGAAATGAAATCATTAAACGTTCAATAAAACAAAATGAGAATAATTACTTTCTATTACTGTTAGAATATTCAGACTAGGTGGGAAGACATCGAGACTGTTGTGTCATTTAATATGACTGTGTGTATTTCAAATAGGAGGTGTGATTATAGTATCAACTGTTCCCACCATAATCATTCAAAAACATCCCAGAAATGAAAGAGCAACTGCAAAACAAAATCATTGTTCTGGATCAACATGTCTCTACACAGCTATGGTCTTCGCTGCCTCCATAACACTCACTAAAGGTTACAGATTCCAGATACAGTTGACGTCGGAACTTTACATACACTTAGGTTGGAGTCATTAAAACTTGTTTTTCAACCACTCCACATATTTCTTGTTAACAAACTATAGATTTGGCAAGTCTATTAGGACATATACTTTGTGCATGACACAAGTAATTGTTCCAACAATTGTTTACAGACAGATTATTTCACTTATAATTCACTGTATCACAATTCCAGTGGGTCAGAAGTTTACATACACTAAGTTGACAGCGCCTTCAAACTGCTTGGAAAATTCCAGAAAATGATGTCATGGTTTTAGAAGCTTCTGATCAGCTAATTGACATAATTTGAGTCAATTGGTGGTGTACCTGTGGATGTATTTCAAGGCCTACCTTCAAACTCAGTGCCTCTTTGCTTGACGTCATGGGAAAATCAAAAGAAATAAGCCAAGACCTCGGAATAAAAATGGTAGACCTCCACAAGTCTGGTCCATCCTTGGGAGCAATTTCCAAACACCTGAAGGTACCAGGTTCATCTGTACAAACAATAGTACGCAGGTATAAACACCATGGGACCACGCAGCCGTCAAACTGCTCAGGAAGGAGACGCATTCTGACTCCTAGAGATGAACGTACTTTGGTGCGAAAAGTGCAAATCAATTCCAGAACAACAGCAAAGGACCTTGTGAAGATGCTGGAGGAAACATGTACAAAAGTATCTATATCCACAGTAAAACAAGTCTTATATCAACATAACCTGAAAGGCCACTCAGCAAGGAAGAAGCCGCTGCTCCAAAACCGCAATAAAAAAACAGACTATGGTTTGCAACTACACATGGGACAAAGATCATACTTTTTTGGAGAAATGTCCTCTGGCCTGATGAAACAGAAATGCAACTGTTTGGCCATAATGACCATCGTTGTGTTTGGAGGAAAAAGGGGGAGGCTTGCAAGCCGAAGAACACCATGCCAACCGTGAAGCACGGGGGTGGCAGCATCATGTTGTAGGGGTGCTTTGCTGCAGGAGGGACTGGTGCACTTCACAAAATAGATGGCAACATGAGGAGGGAAAGGATGTGGATATATTGAAGCAACATCAAGACATCAATCAGGAAGTTAAAGCTTGGTCGCAAATGGGTATTCCAAATGGACAATGACCCCATACATACTTCCAAAGTTGTGGCAAAATGGCTTAAGGGCAACAAAGTCAAGGTATTGGAGTGGCCATCACAAACCCCTGACCTCAATCCTATAGAACATTTGTGGGCAGAAGTGAAAAAGCGTGTGCGAGCAAGGAGGCCTATAATTGGGAAGCCTGTGGAAGGCTACCCGAAACATTTGATTCAAGTTAAACAATTTAAAGGCAATGCTACCAAATACTTCCGACCCACTGGGAATGTGACGAAATAATTAAAAGCTGAAATAAATCATTCTCTATACTACTATTCGGACATTTCACATTCTTAAAATAAAGTGGTGATCCTACTTGACCTAGGACAGGGAAATTTTACTAGGATTAAATGTAAAAAATACAATTTAAAAAAAGAGTTAATGTATTTGGCTAAGGTGTATGTAAACGTCCGACTTCAACTGTATGTCACCAAAGAACATATTATTAATCTCATAGTTTTGTACTTCAGACAAATTTGGCAAAGTTTACAAAAAAAGTTTAAAGAAAACAGAAGAGTGGCAATTATTTCAGCTCTGTGAATTATTTCTGTTTCCCGTGTTGAAGCCTTGACAACAAACACAACCAATATTGCCGCCTACCTCACACAAGCCCTAACTCCTCCACATAGACGAGGAGTCTTTGATGCTCAACAATACGGCTTCCTGCTCTCTATTCCACCCACCACTCCATAGCTAAATCACATAAACAACTAGCAGATGAACTCTAAAGTACCAACAACTGTAGCAGTATGTTTTCATATAGCCAGTGTTGTCTCCATTCATGTTTTCAGACAGACTCAGTGGTTAAGTGACCTTAGGGATTAGGCTCGACTGCTTCCCAAATGGTACCCTATTTCCTATATAGTGGCTCTGGTCAAAAGTAGTGCACTACATAACAGGAATAGAGTGCCATTTTGGACAAAACACTCTGCTGGTATAGAAGACCGTTGGGACCCACTAAGGTGATTTTAAAATAGACATTTAATACATTTACAAATGTATAACTTCTTTAAAAAACCGTAGCCAAAAAATATATGAATATCCTTGAGGCTGAGGTTGCCAATTTTAAATATAGGAGGGAGTGGGGAGGATTTTGAAAAGGCTAAGATTTATATGGAGTTCAGCTTTAATTCCACACCAACATATCTGTCACATCAATTACGGTTATAAGCTAAAATTAATGACAGATGAATTACAGGTAGGAGAGAAAATATTGGAGCTTCATCATACTGTTAGTGGTGTATATTCTCCTCAGTTCATCCCCAATGATTGATCAACAGGAACTAGTTGGATTTAGCTGTAGTTATTAGTATCTCAACTAGTATCTAAACCAATGGGCTCTACATTCTTAGAGACATGTAAATATCACATTAATTGGTCCTAACACTCAGCCCTGAGGAACACCAACTGCTCTATTTATAAAGGTCTGAGCTGCTGGCAGTCATCAAGAGTGTGAAGTCCACACAGGAGTACCACACGAGTGTGCTACTCAAGTTGTCTGGGGCCATAATTACAGATCTCAGACCTGTCTCAGCTGGGTATAGCCTCTGAGCATCACTCAGAGCAGAACAGAAGAGAGAGAGAGTGAGTGAGACCAATGGGTAACAAACCACACTACTCTCTGTGACCACAACAAGGTCAGATTTGAAAAGCTAAAGCTGTGCCAAAGCGCTCTAATCTCGGTTGAATCTTCCTGGGTGTCAGTGGGAGAGAGGAAGCTGCCAACACTGTTCCCTTCTCAGTTCTGACCACATGGGTCCTCAGTCTCCAGTACACAAACAAACCCCTCTGTACACATCCAGCAGGCTATCATTCACCACCACCGACTAGAAGGGGGAAAATGTATACTTTATGAGGCCTGTATCAGTTTCCTGATCCTACACTACAGACATCTCTCTGACACCACCTGGCTGTCCACATGACACGGTTTCTGTGTCCTAAACAGCACCCTATTCCCTAATATAGTGCACTACTTTTGACCAGAGCGCTATGGGCCCTGGTCAAAAGTATTGCACTATGAAGAGGATAGTGTACAATTTGGAAAGCATGTATCTATACTGATGGGTAATTCATGATTAATCACTAGCTCGCTCCAGTCTGAGGAAACTGTACACATATCGCTAGTGATTAGAATCAGTGTAAAGGTCCCTAAACTGATGTTTATTCATCAGCACCTGGCTTCTGCTTCTTCCGCTGTCTGACCTGTCAAATCTCCTGAATCCCTTTCTGCTTGTTGCTGGGTGGAACAGGAACACTTACAGTCAAATAGGTGAACATGCACTGTCCGGGTGTCAGCTTTGTTAGTGGAGAAAGAGCCTCTGGTCCAAGGTGGCCACCCTAATTAAGGGCTGACTATCCACCACCTGTACTCTGAGGGACCAGCCAGTTAGTAGATCATGACAGAATGTAGTTGTCAGGCAACAGCTGTATCTGTCAGTTCATACAGCTTACCACCAGGGGGACTTGCCAGTGTGTGTGTTTGTGTGAGAATGTGTGCGTGAGTATGTGTTTGTGTGCGTGTGTGTGTGAATCTCATGAATACAAATGCAGTATGTATAAATATGTATACAGTATATTCTATCTATTTACTCCAGAGTGTTTGAGAGGGGAATGCTGTCAAGTTTCTCTAAGCATTATTCATCATTCCACCTGATTGGCTTTGTGATGCGTTTGACCTTACTGTGAAGGTTAATCAGCCAGAGGAGCTCTGCAAACAGAAAGGAGCTCAGCTAAAAGGGGAGGGAAACAGAGGTTTCTTTCCAAATGGCAGCCTATTCGCTCCATAGAGTTCTACTTTTGACCAGGGCCCATTGGAAATAGGGTGCCATTTGGGATGAACAGACAAAGAGGAGGGAGGTATGATGGTTTGGCTCCACTACAGGCTCCCGACCTGCTTCTGTTCCAACCAGGAAGAGATATTCTGTCCTTTCTGTTGTATGCTGTGCTTACATATTTCACATGAAGTTCCGCAAGATTCAGACAATGAATGTCAGTCTGGGAGCGATAAAACAGTGTTTTTAATGGTAATCAAAATACATTTTATAACTTAAAAGGTCTCAAAAACTAATGTATCTATCTATTTCTTTAAATGCTCCTCAGTGGTAATGGATGGCACATCCGACCTCTTCATCTGGGTTGGAATCTGACCCGCTGCTCTAGGGCTGTCTCCTCTCATTTAATTCTCTCCCTCTCTGTGTTGTACCTGTGATCGGCCTGTCGGTCTTACCTGTGGTGTAGAAGGTGAGGAAGAAGAGGAGGCAGCCGGTGACCAGGTTACCGAGGAAGGTGACCACCCCGCAGGTGATGCCCTCGGGCACGGGGTACACGGTTTCGATTAAGAGCTCAAAGAAGATGGGCACACTACTGTTGATGAAGATGCCCAATACGATACAGGAGGTGTACAGGGTGGCTGAGGGGAGGACAGAGGGGCGGAGGGTTAATTAATCAATGAATCGATCAGTAAATCAAAAATCACATTGTATAAAGCAGAGGACAGGGAATCAATGTGTGTGTTAAATCAATTAATCAATAAAATGTGACTTAAAAATACCTTTTTACGTCAACAGTTCACAGAGTGCATTAGATATGGCACTATAACTAGTGTGAAATTACACTAGTCTAGCGAGACCGTGAGAACAGCCTCCGGGTTCCTACAGGTATCAAAGATAATGTCATTCCAGGTAAGTCAATGGTGGTTTAACAGTGGGTATTGGATAGGGAATAAACCACAGGCAAAAACCCTGCTGTGCAGCCTGTCTGGGTCTTTTCATGAGATTGACTACATTTAGTTATACTCAGGGCACAGAGGGATGTTTCTGTTCCAACGCAAAAGGCAAATTGTGTTAGTTACTGCTGGCCAATGTCCCAAGTGTGTGTGTGTGTGTGTGTGTGTGTGTGTGTGTGTGTGTGTGTGTGTGTGTGTGTGTGTGTGTGTGTGTGTGTGTGTGTGTGTGTGTGTGTGTGTGTGTGTGTGTGTGTGTGTGTGTGTGTGTGTGTGTGTGTGTGTGTGTGTGTGTGTGTGTGTGTGTGTGTGTGTGGAGGACCATCCTTCTCAGTGAATTTCATAAAAATAAAAGTGAAACATTAAAAATGTTATCTTTTTTTTAGGATAAAACTATACTACATATATTCACAAATAATTGATTAAAACACACTGTTTTGCAATGAAGGTCTACAACAGCCTCAACAGCACTCTCTAGGGTAGCACCATGGTGTAGCCAAAGACAGCTAGTTTCTGTCCTCCTCTGGGTACATAGACTTCAATACAAAACCTAGGAGGCTCATGGTTCTCACCCCCTTCAATAAACTTACACAGTAATTATGACAACTTCCAGAGGACGTCCTCCAACCTATCAGAGCTCTTGCAGTGTGAATTGTTGTCCAACCAGAGAATGAATGTTGTACTGAAAGCATAAGCTAAAGCTAGTTAGCACAGCAGTGCATAAAATATGGTGAGTAGCTGACTCAAAGAAAGAGAAAGACAATAGTTTGTTGTACATCGTACACAGGACTTTATATCGATTGGATTGTGGGTTTACTAACGCATTAGTTGTAGTTTATTGACAATGTTAATATGGTCACAATGACATAGGCTGTGTAGAGGTTAACATTTATGGTGTGAGGGTTTGGCTTGGATAGGTTTTTGTGCCTGGTCACAGACAGCTGTTGTGTTGTGCACTAAAGTTCATAAGCAAAGGGTAAAGGTTAGAGGTGAGCGCGTAGATGAGAGAAGGAATTATACAACGAGCAAAGTGCTGATGCTGTATGTCGCTGCTATGAAAATTAACTGAGTGTGCGGGTGATTAGGGGTGTATTCATTGCACCGATTCTTTTGTAAAAGGTTTTTTAAACAGAGGCAAACGGAAGGAAACGGGGAGGGACCTACTGTAACGGTTCTCCTCGTCATCTGAGGAAGAGTAGTCAAGATCGGACCAATGCGCAGCGTGGTATGTGTCCATGTTAATATTTAATAAATCAACTGAACACTGAATAACAAAACAACAAAGAGAGTGAACGAAACAGTCCTGTACGGTGCAAACACACAAAACACAAAACAACTACCCACAAATCAAGTGGGAAAAAAGGCTACCCAAGTATGATTCTCAATCAGAGACAACGATTGACAGCTGCCTCTGATTGAGAACCATACCAGGCCAAACACATAGAAAACCAAAACAACACATAGAATGCCCACCCCAACTCACACCCTGACCAACCTAAACAAGAACCATAACAAAGGAACTAAGGTCAGGATGTGACACCTACCTGAATTTGTCCAATAGAAACAGTTGTTTAGTAAACGTTTTGCAACTGTTTAGACTAATGATTACACCCCAGATCAGCTAAATGCAAGCAAGAGTGTGCAAGGCGTTATTGAAGGTGTCAAATCAATCAAATCAAATTTGTCACATGCGCTGAATACAAGAGGTGTAGTCCTTACCGTGAAATGCTTACTTACAAGCCCTTAACCAACAATGCAGAGTTAAGAAATATTTACTAAATAAACTAAAGCTACTAAAAAAGTAACACAATAAAATAACAAAAACGAGGCTATATACAGGGGGTACCATTACCGAGTCAATGTGCAAGGGTACAGGTTAGCCTGTCTCAGTCTGTCACCTTGACTACTCAAATTAGTTTCTTGAACTTGAACTTATTTGAAGCTAGTTATAGGGTATAGGGAAAATATGAGTATCATGTAGTTGCCTAAACCTATCGATGTTACATTGAACAAGGTGAATGGAATATGAATGACAGTCATCCAACATGCTGTAATAGAAATAAGGCCATGCTCATAAAAATTTCATAAAAATAAAAACTGTCCTCCCTCATCTTAAATGGCACCTTCCGCCACTGTAATGTGCGGTTGCACATGTGTGCTTGTGTGTATGAGAGAGTGCATGCGTCTCATCTAGTGTGTGTGTCCACATGCTTACACATGGTGTGTGTGTGTGTCCACATGCTTACACATGGTGTGTGTGTGTGTCCACATGCTTACACATGGTGTGTGTGTGTGTCCACATGCTTACACATGGTGTGTGTGTGTGTCCACATGCTTACACATGGTGTGTGTGTGTGTCCACATGCTTACACATGGTGTGTGTGTGTCCACATGCTTACACATGGTGTGTGTGTGTGTCCACATGCTTACACATGGTGTGTGTGTCCACATGCTTACACATGGTGTGTGTGTGTCCACTTGCTTACACATGGTGTGTGTGTCCACATGCTTACACATGGTGTGTGTGTGTGTCCACATGCTTACAGATGGTGTGTGTGTGTGTCCACATGCTTACAGATGGTGTGTGTGTGTCCACATGCTTACACATGGTGTGTGTGTGTGTGTGTGTGTGTGTGTGTGTGTGTGTGTGTGTGTGTGTGTGTGTGTGTGTGTGTGTGTGTGTGTGTGTGTGTGTGTGTGTGTCCACATGGTTACACATGGTGTGTGTGTCCACATGCTTACACATGGTGTGTGTGTGTCCACATGCTTACACATGGTGTGTGTGTCCACATGCTTACACATGGTGTGTGTGTCCACATGGTTACACATGGTGTGTGTGTCCACATGCTTACACATGATGTGTGTGTCCACATGCTTACACATGGTGTGTGTATTTCTGATTAATTTGATGTTATTTTAATGGACAAAAAAAATAGCTTTTCTTTCAAAAACAAGGACATTTCTAAGTGACCCCAAACTTTTGAACGGTAGTGTGTGCGTGTGTTCATGCTTGTGTGTCTTGGCCACTGATCAAGGTCTCAACTGCTCTGAGGCTGAGTCCTGGGGCCCTGGGGTGGGTGAGCGGATTAAGCCATCACCATGGAGCAGAGCATGTTTGTGTCCCAATTGGCACCCTATTCTCTATATAGTGTACTACTTTTGACCTGAACCCTATGGTAGTACACTATATAGGGAATAAGGTGCCATTTGGGATGCAGAGCATGGCTCTCAGTTTTCTCCACGGCCGTCTCCTTTATCACTGCAGATTGGGTCAAATCAACTCCCCATTACCCAGCACCGCTCTTAATCACACGCTGTCTGTGAGGACCGAGCCAGCCAATCTGCCTGCCTGTCTATCTGCCTGTCTATCTGTCTGCCTGCCTGTCTGCTGCCACAGAGGAACTGAGGCGACACCACGGCACCGGCGACACAGGCATCAGTGAATATCCTCTCTGCCCTTTGTTCTACCACCCCCGTCCTGCTCTAATGACCGGCTGGTATCAAACACAGTCAACCACCGCTGCTCTGTTCCTCCACTACATCCGTTGCTCCCAGGTTGTGGCGAGTTGATCCCTTTATTAGAGGAAGTATGGCGCTGCTCCATGATCATATTTTAGTCCTCTTTTCTTAGGACTGTTACGGTGACCAGATTACCGCCACACCGGCAGAGACGAGTCATGGTGGCAGTCAAAATCGATGTGCTAGGCTTCTCCAAGCTCTGATGCTGCTGACCGTCATTAGTAGCCTACCAAACATGCTAACTGCCTGGTACTCAGCACTCTATTGTCCCTCTAATCACTCTGGCATCAATGCAAATGTGATTGAAACTCTAATCAAACACTTCATGAGAACCCATGAGCTCATGTTGCTCAACATTTCTATAGGCTATACAATTGCGTGAGAAAACAGAGCGATGACCTCTATTAAAAAGAAGAGGATCCCACCAGCTTTCTATAGTACTATATATATATATTTCTCAACCTTCCTAATATCAAGCACATTGCTTCTCTTAACAACAGGAGTATAGCCTACCTGTCTGGCATGTATAGCCTACCTGTCTGGCATGTATAGCCTACCTGTCTGGCATGTATAGCCTACCTGTCTGGCATGTATAGCCTACCTGTCTGGCATGTATAGCCTACCTGTCTGGCATGTATAGCCTACCTGTCTGGCATGTATAGCCTACCTGTCTGGCATGTATAGCCTACCTGTCTGGCATGTATAGCCTACCTGTCTGGCATGTATAGCCTACCTGTCTGGCATGTATAGCCTACCTGTCTGGCATGTATAGCCTACCTGTCTGGCATGAAAAAGAACCATGGGAAAGGCGTCCTCTATTCGCTATTTAAGTGCATAGATGACATTTATTTATGTAAAGACCAGATTAAATCAAGAATAGTCTGATGCGTGACAATATTAGCCTCTCACTTGTGAGTTATATATTTGCCGCTGGGAAATTTGTGGCATTATCAAGTGCTTGTCAAGCTGTGAGTGAGAGACTGATGGAGAGTGTACAGCCTGCGTAAAAAACAAAGCAGAGCTCATGCATTTCATGCAACTATTTTCAAATCCTGTGTAGCTCAGTTGGTAGAGCATGGCGCTTGTAACGCCAGGGTAGTGGGTTCGATCCCCGGGACCACCCATACGTAGAATGTATGCACACATGACTGTAAGTCGCTTTGGATAAAAGCGTCTGCTAAATGGCATATATTATTATTATTATTATAAATCGTCATTAGAGTCGCATCTTGCAGCCATATAATGTATTATGAATCGAAACATATAATCCAACATTTGTATCTCAACTAAAGTTACGTAAATAACTAAAATAATCATATAGGAGTACCTGAATAGCACATGTGCACACTCCCTCAAATATCCTTTCTATTTTATTCAGCTAGGTTCAGCTAGGTTCAATTGTATTCTTTATATATATATATATATATATATATATATATAAAGACCATATATATATATATATATATATATATATATATATAGATATAGATAGATATAGATATATATATATATATAAAATAATAATGCCACAGAATTATAAGCAAATCTTGTCTACTAAATGAACTAGTGTAGCTCACAGCCATATGACAGAGCCAGACCAGGCCCTAACATAACACCTCTTCTGAAACAGACTACTTGGGGACCTGAAGCGTCTTCACTATTATTCTACAATGTAGACAATAAAGAAATAAAGAAAAACCCTGGGTTGAGTAGGTGTGTCCAAACCTTTGACTGGTACTGTACATAACACTCTGTTATGCTTCTCGGTCCATTAATGAATAGAAAGTAGATCCTAGATGTATTCTTCAGTCAGACAGAACACTGTGGGGGTGATATAAAGCTAAATTAAATGCATGCTCTTCAACCGATCGCTGCCTGCACCTGCCCGCCTGTCCAACATCACTACTCTGGACTGTTCAGACTTAGAATATGTGGACAACTACAAATACCTACGTGTCTGGCTAGACTGTAAACTCTCCTTCCAGACTCACATCAAACATCTCCAATCCAAAGTTAAATCTAGAATTGGCTTCCTATTTCGCAACAAAGCATCCTTCACTCATGCTGCCAAACATACCCTTGTAAAACTGACCATCCTACCGATCCTCGACTTCGGCGATGTCATTTACAAAATAGCCTCCAACACTCTACTTAACAAATTGGATGCAGTCTATCACAGGGCCATCCATTTTGTCACCAAAGCCCCATATACTACCCACCACTGCGACCTGTACTCTCTCGTTGGCTGGCCCTCGCTTCATTCTCGTCGCCAAACCCACTGGCTCCAGGTCATTCTACAATGTAGAAAATAGTGAAAATAAAGAAAAACCCTTGAATGAGTAGGTGTGTCCTAACTTTTGACTGGTACCATACATGAAGCTGCCTCACTACAGAAACAGCTACCTCACTCCTGCTCCTGTGAGCCATTCTGACGAGCACAAGCCAATGGCTACTTACTATACTAAGTCCATGTGTTCCTTCCTGAATCTAAAGGACAAGTCTGCTATTGAAGTATCCATTGTGGCTCTAGGATGCTCTGGGTGTACGCCAGTTGCACTACCTACATGTAAAATGCTCACTTCCTGACATGGAAACCATGCTCTACCAGGCCTACCTGCAGTGGAGGGTAGGTGTGTGAGCCTGGTTAGACAAGTGAGTGTGAACCAGGTGGAGGCCAGGGAAGCCCCAGCCATCATCAGAACCAGGATGAGCTTCAGCATGCCCCGGATAGAGTCTGCAAACCTGGGGAGAGACAGAGACCGAGTTAGTGAACCTGGAGCACACAGAGAAACAATCAAAGGATTGTTTGAAACAACAACCAAACCAAACACCAACTCATATAACCTGGCCTTTTGGTATGCTTCAGAAATGGTTTAACATGGCATGCTTCCAAGCAACAACTCATATAACCTGGCCTTTTGGTATGCTTCAGAAATGGTTTAACATGGCATGCTTCCAAACAACAACTCATATAACCTGGCCTTTTGGTATGCTTCAGAAATGGTTTAACATGGCATGCTTCCAAACACAACTGTGTAAACATGTCTCAGGTAGACTTATATGCCTCCATGTCACCATGCATTAAAAGGAAGCAGACATGGTGACAGGAGAATGTAGCAGTCCATGGGTTACAACTGGTGACAGCTTACAGCCATACACCATGATATGAGCTGATGTCATTTAGATCACCAGTGACTGTGAAGCAAGCAGGCAGATATTTGATGTCTGTTCCTCTCTATCCATCCAGACAAGCTGTCCAAACAAAGCCTCTTGTGTTTTAGCATTCCTCTCAGCATGTGTTGAACCACCAACCCCTGACAGGTTTACTCCTGTCCTCTGGGTATATTTGCCAGCACAGAACGCAGTGTTGGATTCTGAGAATATGAAATGTAAAGGAGAGGGTAATGTATAACGTTTACATTATGTCAGGATATGTTATTGTTAGCCATCAGGGAGGAGAAGAGACACAGTCTGGTACCAGGCACCATGATAGCTGTGTGTCGAGTGCAGGGAAGCGATCACATGTGGCAGGCATTGATAAGGGGAGAGAGCCATAGATTAGTGATGGGGGGGGTCGAGATCAGGTCAGGTCACGTTAGGGGAGAAATACAAGTTTATGGCCCGTATCACTTAAAGAATGATGTTGTTCCGATGTGTAGGAGGAGACTCGGCCTATGAGAAAGGGTTAAATATCAGTGCTTGTGTGAATATGTCTTTGTCTAATGCAGCTGTATTGATCCTCTGGGAGAATAAGCTTGGTTTGAGCTTTCATATTGTCCGTAGAGTTTTTACTCTGAGAATTAGAACCTAACAACATCGTACATATAACCTTTCAGCATCGTACATAGAACCTTTCAGCATCGTACATATAACCTTTCAGCATCGTACATATAACCTTTCAGCATCGTACATATAACCTTTCAGCATCGTACATATAACCTTTCAGCATCGTACATAGAACCTTTCAACATCGTACATAGAACCTTTCAACATCGTACATAGAACCTTTCAACATCGTACATATGGTATATGGTAGTATGGTAGTGGAAAGACACTAATTGCCAATTGTTATGTTGTGCTCAGAAAAGATGCTTCAGAGAGTGTTCAACCTGACAATGAACTATTTATGGAAGGAAAACACAGGAAATGTTAAATAAGCATCACAGTCTCTCAGAGTTCAATAAAAGTGTAGTCAGGGAACATATGACAGAAATCAGTTTTGAACAGCCTCTCAGCCAACAAAACTGTTTAGCTTCAAACCGTTTATTTTCAGTGAGTTCATTTTAGATTAGACATTCATAGAGGCACTGCAGGCACGTGCACAGAAAGGGGTCTACCTGTGCCCTCCCACCGGCCCTTTGCCATTGTTGTTTTGAACCCACTGCCCACAAGTCATTGTGAAGTCATCAGGTTTTGCCACCCCACCATTACCCTTACCCTGTACAGAGATTGTGTGCGCCCAGTATCCAAACATGCATGGCTTGAGCTTGGGAGATGCGCTTACCGGTCATGTAGCAAGCTACCTACTTTAAAAATCAATAGTCCTGCTACAGCAGGATAACCCTTGATTCATATCATCAATATTGGGTCTGGTTGGCTAAGGCAGAAAGACCCAACATCAACAACCCAACACAGGTAGTCTAGACTAGCCAATCACAATATACTAAAATACAGTTTGAGCACCTGCTCCTGAAAGGTCTGTGCCCGGCACTGATGCACTGTCTGTGTGTGGACATATCTGTCACTGTTTTAACATATCACCCCCACAGTGTTCTGTCTGACTGAAGAATACATCTAGGATCTACTTTCTATTCATTAATGGGCTGAGAATCATAACAGAATTATGTACACTACTTATTGGAAGTGAACACGTTACATGGATGCTGGACCCTAGAAGTGGGTGCTTTGGTAGGGACAGCAAAGCACTGCCCAACCAAGTCTGCTAACTTTTTCCCCTGACCACTAGCCCCCCCCCCCCCCTACCTCCACCGCCGGTATCATGTATCTTCCCTCTGAAACTCATATATCATTTGTGCATTGAAACCATCAATAAATGCAGCATGACTGAATCTAAGTAGCATAATTCAAGACTCCTTTATGCCCTACAAAGTCAGCTGACAAGACAGGAGAATAAACATATCTTGTTATGAGGTAATGTCTCAACTAAAAGCACATAAATTACAGTTGTGTCAGATTTATTGGCATGAAGATAGTGAGGCTTGAATATTCTGTAGCATCACATTCTCCTCTGGCTAACCTCAGAAATAATTAAATTCTTATTCCATTTGATATGATCATTACCAGGTCTATTTGTCTCTATTCTGATCTAAGACAAGGGCATGGACTGAATGACCGAACCAGTCAAACATGTTACATTTTTCGTAATTTGGCAGATGGTCTAATCCAGAGCGATTTACAATAGTGAGTGCATACATTTTCATATAGGTCCCCTGTGGGAATCAAATCCACAACCCTGGTGATGCAAGCACCATGCTCGACCAACTGAGTCACACAGGACCACGGAATGATATCACCGAGCGACAACGGCCATCACTAGCCCCAAAAAATAGGCCAAATTCAGTAACTTTAATTACTTATTTTAAATCTCTTGTTCATCTAAACATAAATACATTATCATTTTTCAAGTCTTTAATGTGAGTCAGTGTGGGTAAAAACTCTCCCTTCCCCTCACCCTCTCCCCCCCGACTTCCCCTTCCCCCTTCCTCGATTAATTCAATTGAATGGCTTTATTGGCATGGGAAACATACAGTTGAAGTCGGACGTTTACATACACCTTAGCCAAATACATTTAAACTCAGTTTTTCACAATTCCTGACATTTAACCCCACTAAAAAGTCTCTGTCTTAGGTCAGTTAGGATCACCACTTTATTTTAAGAATGTGAAATGTCAGAATAATAGTACAGAGAATGATATATTTCAGCTTTTAGTTCTTTCAACACATTCCCAGTGGGTCAGATGTTTACATACACTCAATTAGTATTTGGTAGCATTGCCTTTAAATTGTTTAACTTGCATCAAATGTTGTTTCGGGTAGCCTTCCACAGGCTTCCCACAATAGGTTGGGTGAATTTTGGCCCATTCCTCCTGACAGAGCTGGTGTAACTGAGTCAGGTTTGTAGGCCTCCTTGCTCACACACACTTTTTCACTTCTGCCCACAAATTTCCTATAGGATTGAGGTCAGGGGTTTGTGATGGCCACTCCAATATCTTGACTTTGTTGTCCTTAAGCCATTTTGCCACAACTTTGGAAGTGTGCTTGGGGTCATTGTCCATTTGGAAAACCCATTTGCGACCAAGCTTGAACTTCCTGACTGATGCCTTGAGATGTTGCTTCCTTTTGGGTTATGTCGATATGACTCGTTTTACTATGGATATAGATATTTTTGTACCCGTTTCCTCCAGCATCTTCACAAGATAATTTGCTGTTGTTCTGGGATTCATTTGCACTTTTCGCACCAAAGTACATTCATCTCAAGGAGACAGAACGCGTCTCCTTCCTGAGCGGTATGACGGCTGTGTGGTCCCATGGTGTTTATACTTGGGTACTATTGTTTGTTAAAATGAAAATGAATTACTCCCAAGGATGAACCAGACCTGTGGAGGTCTACAATTTGTTTTCGGAGGTCTTGGCTGACTTATTTTATTTTTCCCATGATGTCAAGCAAAGAGGCACTGAGTTTGAAGGTAGGCCTTGAAATACATCCACAGGTACACCTCCAATTGACTCAAATGATGTCAATTAGCCTATCAGAAGCTTACAAAGCCATGACAAAATTTTCTGGAATTTCCCAAGCTGTTTAAAACCTGTTTATCCTACCCCCTACTTTTTCGAACATTCTGTTAAAAATCGCGCAACATTTCAGCGCCCTGCCACTCATGCCAGGAATATAGTATATGCATATGATTAGTATGTGTGGATAGAAAACACTCAGACGTTTCTAAAACTGGTTAAAACACGGCTGTGACTATAACAGAACGTGCGTTTCATCGAAAAGCGCAGGAAAATCTGATCACTGAAAACTGGAAAATATATCAATGCGCCACTTGAATATATTGTTGAATGGAAACCACATTACCTGGAGCCGAGGTTGCAATACCTACAGCTTCCACACAATGTCAACAGTCTTGTCATTTGCCTAGGATTTGTTTCTTGGTCAAACGAACAAGAGACAGCCCATTTCTTCCGGTCTCCAACAGGATATTTTGGTTGAGATTTATCCGGACATTATTTCAAGACGTAGAGCTATCGAATATACATCGCCCCGTGGTCAATTTGATCGATTATTAACGTTTACTAATAGCTAAAGTTGCATTACAAAAGTATTTCGAAGTGTTTTGTGAAAGTTTATCGTCGACTTTTTTAATTTAAAAAAATGACGTTGCGTTATAAAACGCTGTTTTTTTCCTTGATCACAGTCTTCATAGATCGATATCTAGGCTATATATGGACCGATTTAATCGAAAAAAAAGACCCAATAATGATGTTTATGGGACATCTAGGAGTGCCAACAAAGAAGATAGTCAAAGGTAATGAATGTTTTATATTTTATTTCTGCATTTTGTGTAGCGCCGACTATGCTAATTATTTTGTTTACGTCCCCTGCGGGTCTTTAGGGGTGTTGCATGCTATCAGATAATAGCTTCTCATGCTTTCGCCGAAAAGCATTTTAAAAATCTGACTTGTTGGCTGGATTCACAACGAGTGTAGCTTTAATTCAGTACCCTGCATGTGTGTTTTAATGAACGTTTGAGTTTTAACGAGTGCTATTAGCATTTAGCGTAGCGCATTTGCATTTCCAGATGTCTAGATGGGACGCCTGTGTGTCGGGTGGAGGTAAGAGGTTAAAGGCACAGCCAACTTAGTGTGTGTAAACGGCTGACCCACTGGAATTGTGATACAGTGAATTATAAGTGAAATAATCTGTCTGTAAATAATTGTTGGAAAAATGACTTGTGTCATGCAAAGTAGATGTCCTTACCGACTTGCCAAAACTATAGTTTGTTAACAAGAAATGTGCGGAGTGGTGGTTGAAAAATAAGTTTTAATGACTCCAACCTGTGTATGTAAACTTCCGACTTCAACTGTATGTTAACATTGCCAAAGCAATTGACATAGATAAAACAAAAGTGAAATAAACAATAAAAAATGAACAGTAAACATTACACATAAAAGTTTCAAAAGAACAAAGAAATTTATCTCTCTCCCCCTTCTCCTCCCTATTTTATTTGGGAGCATGTGTGTGTGCGCGTGTATGTGTTGGGGAGTGTTTGTTTGGCTATCAAAGCGCATCCCATGAAGCAAACTACTTTATACCAGGCACGACTCCAACACCATCTTTAAGTTTGCTGATGACACAACAGTGGTAGGCCTGATCACAGGCAACGACGAAACAAGACATAGGGAGGTCAACAACCTCTCCCTCAACGTAATCAAGACAAAGGAGATGATTGTGGACCACAGGAAAAGGAGGACCGAGCAGCCCCCATTCTCATCGACGGGGCTGTAATGGAGCAGGTTGAGAGCTTCAAGTTCCTTGGCGTCCACATCACCGACAAACTAACACGGTCCAAGCACACCAAGAAAGTCGTGAAACATATTCCCCCTCAGGAGACTGAAAAGATTTGGCATGGGTCCTCAGATCCTCAAAAGGTTCTACAGCTGCACCAACGAGAGCATCGTGATGGATTGCATCGCTGCCTGGTATGGCAACAGCTCGGCCTCCGACCGCAAGGCACTAGCTTCCTGCCATCCAGGCCCTCTATACCAGGCGGTGTCAGAGAAAGGCCCTAAAAATTGTCTAAGACTCTAGCCACCGTAGTCATAGACTGTTCTCTCTGCTACCGCACGGCAAGCGGTACCGGAGCGCCAAGTCGAGGTTCAAAATGCTTCTTAACGGCTTCTACCCCCAAGCCATAAGACCCCTCCCCCCTTTTACGCTGCTGCTACTCTCTGTTATTATCTATGCATAGTCACTTTAATAACTCTACCTACATGTACATATTACCTCAATTACCTCGACACCAGTGCCCCCGCACATTGATTCTGTACTGGTACCCCCTGTATACAGCCCCGCTATTGTTATTTACTGCTGCTCTTTAATTATTTGTTACTCTTATCTGTTACTGTGCTTCCCAAACACATCACCCATCATGGCAACACACACACACACACACTCCCTTAGCTAACCCCCAACAGATGGCCAATTTAGCCAGACGTGAGGAGGAAGCCAATCAACTGCGTGACAGAGACTCATTAATGAGTTAGTTCTCCCCCTCTGTTCCATTTCTGTTTCTCTCCTACAATGCAAATCTAGAACCCTGTTTCTGTTTCAACTTTATGTTGCATATAACCAGAGGTTGCAAACAGAGGCAAACCTTACCCAAACCTCATTAAACCTGGATCGACACCAAACAAATAACATATTTGAGTAAGTTTGCAACAGCAGGAAAATAATTCATTAATGAACATTTTTGTAGGGGCTGATACATTTTTTAATTCAAAGATGGAATTACAAACGTCAGAACATTTTAAAACCTTAAATACACTACAAATTTTTACATTTCCTGCAACAGGGTGATCAAATTAAGATTCTACATGTGTAGATCCACTCCAGCCTATACCAAGAACAGATTACTTCCATGAATCAATAGTGTAGAGTCATGGTCTAATTTTCCTAATTACAGCGCAGTGAGACGTTGGCCCTGCCTGGAAGTGCTGATTGGGCCGGGCGATGAATATATATCTTTCAGCCAGACGACTGATCCCTTCCTTCTGCATAGTCCACAGTTTGGGGGCTATGGTGTATGGCTCCATCCACCAGCTACGCGGACATGATCTACTGCATTACTATTCACTCATTCATCTCCCTTTGTCTATCACCACCATGGACTTAATACATTGAGATTGAGATAGAGACAGCGAGACAGAGAGAGGGGTGGAGGGAAAGAGTGGAGCTAAGGGGTTTGAGTGTACATCCCAAATTGCACCCTTTTCCCTAAGTGCACAAGTTTTGACCAAGACTCATAGGCATTTGGGATACAGACTGAGACTCTTAACCCCCACCCCACCCCCTCCAAAAAAAAAACATCCTCTGCCTCTTAAAAACAAACCTAGGGAAGCATTTTTCATTATTGATATCACTAAATACTGAAATGTGACAAGGTTAGAGAACCAGACTGGAATGCAGAACAAGCAGAGAGAGTCAAGGGACAGAGTAGTACACCCGTTTATTCCTGTCAACATATTCTTGTGAACATATTGCTGTGAACATACTTAGCAATGGTTTCTAGCTGCTAATCTTGTTGACAGGCCTTGGAGGCAGAGCCAAAGCTATTACGACCAAACATGGACCGTATATTTTCATGCATACTTAATTTGACGATACTAAACGAGTGTATGCTTATCCTCTAATTTGACGGCTCACCAGGTCCAGGGAGATCATTTAGGGCTGAATTTATGAGACAAGCCTATTACTAGGAGGATCTCTCCTCACACTCCGCTGGACACAGCTAGCTGTCTGTAGTCTCTGGCACAGTACAAGCACAGCCTAACTGCAGACAAGAGTGGGCCTACTGTAGACAGCATCCAGGGACCAGATTCAGACTGGACAAGGCCTACTGTAGACAGCATCCAGGGACCAGATTCAGACTGGACGAGGCCTACTGTAGACAGCATCCAGGGGCCAGTTTCAGACTGGACAAGGCCTACTGTAGACAGTATCTTCCATCCAGGGGAATACCAGATTAAGAATCTGATTTAGATGCACTATTGCTGTTCCACTGGATGCCATAAGGTGAATGCACAGCATCTCTGCTAAATGACTTAAATGTAAATGTAAATGTATCTACAGGCCAGATTCAGACTGAACAAGGCCTACTGTAGACAGCATCCAGGGAGACAGATTCAGTTCAGATTGGACGAGGCCTACTGTAGACAGATTGGGACGAGGCCTACTGGGGGCCAGTTTCAGACTGGACCTACTGTAGACAGTATCTATTCAGACTGGAGGGCCTACTGCCAGTCTTTAGGGGCAGACTGGAGGCCTAAGACAGTATCTAGGGGCCAGATTCAGACATCCAGTACCGTCTATCCAGGCCAGATTCAGAATGGACCAGACCTACTGTAGACAACATCCAGGGGCCAGATTCAGACTGAACGAGGCCTACCGTAGACAGTATCTACAGGCCAGATTCAGACTGGACGAGGCCTACCGGTATCTACAGGCCAGATTCAGATTGGAATGCCTACCGTAGACATTATCTACAGGCCAGATTCAGACTGGATGAGGCCTACTGTAGACAGCATCTAGGGGCCAGATTCAGACTGGACGAGGCCTGCTGTAGACAGTATCTAGGGGCCAGATTCAGACTGGACGAGGCCTACTGTAGACAGCATCCAGGGGCCAGATTCAACTGGATACCGTTATCTACAGGCCAGATTCAGAATGGACCAGGCCTACTGTAGACAACATCCAGGGGCCAGATTCAGACTGACTACCGTTATCCAGGCTGACTGGACGAGGCCTACCGTAGACAGTATCTACAGGCCAGATTCAGAGGTGAAATGACACAGGCCAGATTCAGACTGGATGAGGCCTACTGTAGACAGCATCTAAAGATTCAGACTGGACGAGGCCTGCTGTAGACAGTATCTAGGGGCCAGATTCAGACTGAACAGGCCTACTGTAGACAGCATCCAGGGGCCAGATTCAGACTGGACGAGGCCTACCGTAGACAGTATCTACAGGCCAGATTCAGAATGGACCAGGCCTACTGTAGACAACATCCAGGGGCCAGATTCAGACTGAACGAGGCCTACCGTAGACAGTATCTACAGGCCAGATTCAGATTGGACGATGCCTACCGTAGACATTATCTACAGGCCAGATTCAGACTGGATGAGGCCTATTCTAGGGGCAGATTCAGACTGGACGAGGCCTGCTGTAGACAGTATCTAGGGGCCAGATTCAGACTGGACGAGGCCTACTTTAGACAGCATCCAGGGGCCAGATTCAGACTGGACGAGGCCTACCGTAGACAGTATCTACAGGCCAGATTCAGAATGGACCAGGCCTACTGTAGACAACATCCAGGGGCCAGATTCAGACTGAACGAGGCCTACCGTAGACAGTATCTACAGGCCAGATTCAGACTGGACCAGATTCAGAGATTCAGATTGGACGATGCCTACCGTAGACATTATCTACAGGCCAGATTCAGACTGGATGAGGCCTACTGTAGACAGCATCTAGGGGCCAGATTCAGACTGGACGAGGCCTGCTGTAGACAGTATCTAGGGGCCAGATTCAGACTGGACGAGGCCTACTGTAGACAGTATCTAGGGGCCAGATTCAGACTGGACGAGGCCTACCGTAGACAGTATCTACAGGCCAGATTCAGAATGGACCAGACCTACTGTAGACAACATCCAGGGGCCAGATTCAGACTGAACGAGGCCTACCGTAGACAGTATCTACAGGCCAGATTCAGACTGGACGAGGCCTACCGTAGACAGTATCTACAGGCCAGATTCAGATTGGACGATTCCTACCGTAGACATTATCTACAGGCCAGATTCAGACTGGATGAGGCCTACTGTAGACAGCATCTAGGGGCCAGATTCAGACTGGACGAGGCCTGCTGTAGACAGTATCTAGGGGCCAGATTCAGACTGGACGAGGCCTACTTTAGACAGCATCCAGGGGCCAGATTCAGACTGGACGAGGCCTACCGTAGACAGTATCTACAGGCCAGATTCAGAATGGACCAGGCCTACTGTAGACAACATCCAGGGGCCAGATTCAGACTGAACGAGGCCTACCGTAGACAGTATCTACAGGCCAGATTCAGACTGGACGAGGCCTACCGTAGACAGTATCTACAGGCCAGATTCAGATTGGACGATGCCTACCGTAGACATTATCTACAGGCCAGATTCAGACTGGATGAGGCCTACTGTAGACAGCATCTAGGGGCCAGATTCAGACTGGACGAGGCCTGCTGTAGACAGTATCTAGGGGCCAGATTCAGACTGGACGAGGCCTACTGGACAGTATCTAGCCAGATTCAGACTGGACGAGGCCTACTGTAGACAGTATCTTCAGGGACCAGATTCAGACTGGGGCCAGATTCAGACTGAACGCCTACCGTAGACAGTATCTACAGGCCAGATTCAGACTGGACGAGGCCTACAGACAGTATCTACAGGCCAGATTCAGATTGGACGATTCCTACCGTAGACATTATCTACAGGCCAGATTCAGACTGGATGAGGCCTACTGTAGACAGCATCTAGGGGCCAGATTCAGACTGGACGAGGCCTACCGTAGACAGTATCTACAGGCCAGATTCAGAATGGACCAGGCCTACTGTAGACAACATCCAGGGGCCAGATTCAGACTGAACGAGGCCTACCGTAGACAGTATCTACAGGCCAGATTCAGACTGGACGAGGCCTACCGTAGACAGTATCTACAGGCCAGATTCAGATTGGACATGCCTACCGTAGACATTATCTATTCAGACTGGATGAGGCCTACTGGCCAGATTCAGACTGGATGAGGCCTGACTGTAGACAGCATCTAGGGGCCAGATTCAGACTGGACGAGGCCTACTGTAGACAGTATCTAGAGGCTAGATTCAGACTGGACGAGGCCTACTGTAGACAGCATCTAGGGGCAAGATTCAGACTGGATGAGGCCTACTTTAGACAGCATCCAGGGGCCAGATTCAGACTGGATGAGGCCTACTTTAGACAGCATCTAGGGGCCAGATTCAGACTGGACAAGGCCTACTGTAGTAGACAGCATATTTTATCCAGATTCAGACTGGATGAGGCCTACTGTAGACAGCATCTAGGGGCAAGATTCAGACTGGATGAGGGCTACTGTAGACAGTATCTAGAGGCTAGATTCAGACTGGACGAGGCCTAGTTTAGACAGTATCTAGAGGCTAGATTCAGACTGGACGAGGCCTACTGTAGACAGTATCTAGAGGCCTGATTCACAATTGAGATAAGCATACTCAACTTAAATCCTTCAATGATTTCAGGACTTTTGAGGAATTTGAATTAAGCCTGTGGATCATAAGCCATAATTCCCACTGTGAGCCTTTTAGGACATCGCACATCTTCTCAAGCCATCATATTCTAGACAGTCTATAACAATAGCAGTCCAACATTATCACATTACCATAGCATGTTGGAGGCAGACAGTAAAGTCACGCTACAATGTTAAACCACATGGAAATGATCTGCTGTTTCTGTTGCTTACCTGGCCATGGCCACTCCAAATACACAGCCGCCCACGACAGACCAGAACCCAATCCAGCCAGCATCCACCTGTAGAGAGAGAGGGGGAGAATTCGATTTTTTTAAATTCCCTTTATTGGGTGAAGATGCCTACAGGACATCCACTTTCAACCCTCAGACATCATGCAGCACCGCGCTCATGTGTACCAGCCTGTAAGAAAAACACCAGTTTGAAGGGACAACTCCAGAACCCCCTCAACACCTCCAAAACAAAGGTTGTGTGGTTTGGCAAGAAGAACGCTCCCCACAGGTGTGATTACTACCTCGGAGGGTTTAGAGTTTGAGCTAGTCCCCTCATATAAGTACTTGGGAGTATGGCTAGACGGTACACTGTCCTTCTCTCAGCACATATCAAAGCTGCAGGCTAAAGTTAAATATAGACTTGGTTTCTATCATAATCGCTCCTCTTTCACCCCAGCTGCCAAACTAACCATGATTCAGGTGACCATCCTACCCATGCTAGATTACGGAAACGTCATTTATAGATCGGCAGGTAACGGTGCTCTCGAGTGGCTAGATGTTCTTTACCATTCGGCCATCAGATTTGCCACCAATGCTCCTTATAGGCACTGCACACTATACTCCTCTGTAAACTGGTCATCTCTGTATACCCATCGCAAGACCCCCTGGTTGATGCTTATTTATAAAACCCTCTTTGCTCTCACTCCCCCCTATCAGAGATATCTACTGCAGCCCTCATCCTCCACATACAACACCCGTTCTGCCAGTCACATTCTGTTAAAGGTCCCCAAAGCAAACATCCCTGGGTCGCTCATCTTTTCAGTTCTCTACAGCTAGTGACTGGAACGAGCTGCAACAATACACTCAAACTGGACAGTTTTGTCTCAATCTCTTCATTCAAAGACTCAATCATGGACACTCTTACTGACAGTTGTGGCTGTTTTATGTGATGTATTGTTGTCTCTACCTTCTTAACCTTTGTGCTGTTGTCTGTGCCCAATGTTTGTATCATGTTTTGTGCTGCTACCATGTCGTGCTGCTGCCATGTTGTGTTGCTACCATGCTGTGTTGCCTTGTTAAGTTAGGTCTCTCTTTATGTAGTGTTGTCTCTCTTGTCGTGATGTGTGTTTTCTCCTTGATTTTATTTTTCATCGCCAGCCCTCGTCCCAGCAGGAGGTCTTTTGCCTTTTGGTAGGCCGTCATTGTAAATAAGAATTTGATCTTAACTGACTTGCCTAGTTAAATAAAAGGTTAAATGCAATTTTAATAAAAAGCATAATGGTCCCTTAAGACAATAGAGAGAGATTGAGATCGAGAGAGAAAGAGAGCGAGAGAGAGAGGGGGGGAGAAAGAATTAGAGGGGAGAGAGACAGAGATTGCGTTATTATTCCATGTTCAATATGCCATACACGGCTCAGAGGACCTAGGGTAGACAGACAGCAGGCTCAGAGTGTCTGAAGACCGGGGAAACCTGTCAATCAGGCCCAGGGTAAATTGAAGCCCTGTATTTTGAAAGTGGAATTGGAGTCAATGGAAACAGCTGGTCATGTCAGCATGATGTTTCATCACAGACAAATGCCTGCTCTGACAGATAGAGACGGAGAAGAGAGGACAGACGTCATGACCATGGTTGTGTTCAGTAGAGAGAAAACAGAGTGAAACAGAGAGGCACTACCTCAACTTGTCCAATACCAAGAGATATGTAAGCTTTGCGTTGCTCACATCAATTTGAGAACTTGAACGCAAATCATTCTGTAAGCTATTTGAGTGTCAAAGAAGAAATCATTGTGTGTGTGTGTGTGTGTGTGTGTGTGTGTGTGTGTGTGTGTGTGTGTGTGTGTGTGTGTGTGTGTGTGTGTGTGTGTGTGTGTGTGTGTGTGTGTGTGTGTGTGTGTGTGTGTGTGTGTGTGTGTGTGTGTGTGTGTGTGTGTGTGTGTGTGTGTGTGTGTGTGTGTGTGTGTGTGTAATTAACTGAAATATGCTCAGTGCTAGCTGCACCTGTGTAGGCCTGATTTGTGCCGTGCTCAGCTTAATCATGCATGTTGTTACTACTGTGTCAATAACCAGGAAATGGTTGCCGTGCCGGCGTTTTGTACACTGTGGAAGCCAAGGCTTCAGGTTCTTGGCACATTCCCTTATTCGTTTTTCTGTAATTCTCTCTTGTTTCTAAGCCTTTTAAGACAGTTATCATGACACTGTGGGTTTAGCACAACTGGGGTAACCACAGACAGCTTCAAAAGACACAATGAAGTGACAGTTGGTACACTGTTTGTCTGTCTGGAGGCATAACCAACCACCCGGACTGGACCCATATTCGCAAAGCATCTAAGAGTAGGAGTTTTGATCTAGGATACATTATTATTTAAAAAGGCTAAACTGATCCTAGATTAGCATTCCTACTCTGAAATGCCCAGCGGTTACACTACACTGTCTGTCTGCAGAATTAAAGGATACATTTTACAACCAAACCTCTCTTTATGTAAATTACATGTTATAGAAATGTCTAGAAACCTTTTTTGTGATTTTCCATGTTTTTGATAAACTTACCCCAAACAGCAAATCACTTCCTTATCCCCGTTGTGTAGTATGGGGGCCCCGAACAACAAAAACACCCAAATATATCATTTTAGAAAAGGCAAAGCTCTCAGTATAGTGATACAGGTCTTTAGATTCTGTACACATGAAATTGTGTCATTCCAAACTTTATCTGCAACGTTATTTTCCATTTTGTAGCCCAGGAAAAGTACCAGGAGTTCACAACAGTGACTTTCCCAGTGCAGAAAGATTCTCTGTAATCAGAAAGCTGATGCCGCTGTGTTCTCAGGTGAAGTATCAACCTTCAGAGGGTTTTTTCCTGCGTAACGACTTAATGGCCACCCTCCATTAACGGACCAATTAGATATGAGTGATTAACGCAGGGTGGGACCTTGTTCTTAATTAAAGCGATGCTAATTGCGTACAACGACACAGAGACACTTAGCTACGTGCTTCAGGACACTGTCTGGTCCAGCATTGGGCTGGTTGTCTGAAGGAAGGGAGGGAGGGTTCCTGCACTCCACCCAGTACTAAGTTACAGCTACAGCCACGTGCCCAGTCCCATCCATCCATCCCAAACCCCTTCACTCATCCCCAGGCCCCCGTCCTTATCCCCAGCCCCCCCATCCTCATCCCCAGCCCCCCCATCCTTATCCCCAGCCTCCCCATCCTTATCCCCAGCCCCTAGCTGCTGCAAGGTCCTCTACCCAGCCCAATCCCCTCAACCTGTCCACATCCCCCTCAACCTGTCCCTGTCCCCATCCCCCTCAACCTGTCCCTATCCCCCTCAACCTGGCCCTGTCCCCATCCCCCTCAACCTGTCCTGTCCCCATCCCCCTCAACCTGTCCCCAGCCCCATCCCCCTCAACCTAGCCCTATCCCACTAAACCTAGCCCCATCGCACCCAACCTGTCCCCTCCCCATCCCCCCAACCTGTCCCAATTCCCCTCAACCTGTCCCCAGACTCCTCAACCTCAACCCGTCCTCTGCCCCATCCACCTCAACCTGTCTTCAGCTCAATCCCCCTCAACCTGTCACCAGCCCCCTCGACCTGTCCTCAGCCCCCTCGACCTGTCCTCAGCCCCAACCCCCTCAATCCTCCCCAGCCCCCTCAACCGGTCCCCAGCCCCATCCCCCTCAACCGGTCCCCAGCCCCATCCCCCTCAACCTGTCCCCATCCACCTCAACCCTTCCCTCATCCACCTCAACCCTCCCCCACCCCATCCACCTTAACCCTCCCCAGTCCCCTCAAACCACCCCAGCCCCATCAACTTCAAATATTTCCCTCCCCAGCCACCTCAAACCTCGCCCTCCCCAGCCCCAGCCACCTCCACCCTCCCCAGCCCCATCCACCACAAACCTCCCCAGCCCCATCCACCTCCACCCTCCCCAGCCCCATCCACCACAAACCTCCCCAGCCCCATCCACCTCAAACCTTGCCCTTCCCAGCCCCAGCCACCTCAAACCTCGCCCTTCCCAGCCCCAGCCCCATCCACCTCCACCCAGCCCCAGCCACCTCTACCCGCCCCAGCCACCTCTACCCGCCCCAGCCACCTCTACCCGCCCCAGCCACCTCTACCCGCCCCAGCCACCTCCACCCTCCCCAGCCCCAGCCACCTCCACCCTCCCCAGCCCCAGCCACCTCCACCCTCCCCAGCCCCAGCCACCTCCACCCTCCCCAGCCCCAGCCACCTCCACCCTCCCCAGCCCCAGCCACCTCCACCCTCCCCAAGCCACCTCTCCCCAGCCCCAGCCACCTCAAATCTCCCCAGCCCCAGCCACCTCAAATCTCCCCAGCCCCTGCCACCTCAAACCTCCCCAGCCCCAGCCACCTCAAACCTCCCCAGCCCCAGCCACCTCAAACCTCCCCAGCCCCAGCCACCTCAAACCTCCCCAAGTTGAGAACAAGTTCTCATTTACAATTGCGACCTGGCCAAGATAAAGCAAAGCAGTTCGACAGATACAACGACACAAAGTTACACATGGAGTAAAACAAACATACAAAGGCAAAAAACGCCATGGTGGCAAAGTAATGGGAGTGGGTGTTCTGGGAAAGACAGGATTATGCAAAAAGAGGGGAAGAAAAACAAAGTGGTCACCTTATCAGGGAAAGAAAGAAAAGGTCTGACTGCTTTGTCTACAGGCACGCAGATTGAAAACAGCATTTGATATCTGCAGAACATAGCCTGTTCATGAGAACAGCAGAGACGAGCACAGCCCCTGCAGTGGCTGGAGTGACACGGCAGCACTAACATTGGCAAGTGGCATTTGATTGGCGAAGTGGAGAGCAGCTGAGAGGGAGGCAGTGAAGGGGGATGAGGGGCTAAAGCAGCACCTCTATAGTGTTCACCTCGCTGCAGAGAGAGAGAAAGAGAGCTCTGTCTGGGATGACAGTGGGACCACACAGCGTGTAGCGTAGAGAAGACTGGCAAATTAACCTTCCATAGGAGGGAGAGTGAGTGTGTGTGTGTGTGTGTGTGTGTGTGTGTGTGTGTGTGTGTGTGTGTGTGTGTGTGTGTGTGTGTGTGTGTGTGTGTGTGTGTGTGTGTGTGTACCACACCACTCACGTCGCTTGCACTGTTTTCCTCTTGATCGCTGACCTAAATAGGTTTAGTATGTGTGTCAGACAGTCACAGCTATAGAGCTATCATTTCACACCTCATATCTACCCTCACTGTATTCCTTTCAATGAATCTCCTGATAGCGTCTTATCAGAATAAGGTCATGGTTCGTTGGTGCCAAGACTAAAGTGCACCTTGCAGGTTGTAGCATATCGAAAGTTACAGTAGTGTATGAGGTTTGCAGCTCCCAAGCTGTATAGAAAGTTACCGTAGTGTATGAGGTTTGCAGCTCCCAAGCTGTATAGAAAGTTACCGTAGTGTATGAGGTTTGCAGCTCCCAAGCTGTATAGAAAGTTACAGTAGTGTATGAGGTTTGCAGGCACGTTGACTCTACATACATGGGACATTCGTCTCACGGCACGTTTCCTTGTAGGTAACCATGGTTGACAGAGGAAGAACAATGATTCCAAGCACCACCCTCCTTTTGAAGCTTCCAGTCTGTTATTCAAACTCAATCAGCATGACAGAGTGATCTCCAGCCTTGTTCTCGTCAACACTCACACCTGTGTTAACGAGAGAATCACTGACATGATGTCAGCTGGTCCTATTGTGGCATGGCTGAAATGCAGTGGAAATGTTTTTGGGGGATTCAGTTCATTTGCATGGCAAATAGGAACTTTGCAATTAATTATTGCAATTCATCTGATCACTCTTCATAACATTCTGGATTATATGCAAATTGCCATCATACAAACTGAGGCAGCAGACTTTGTGAAAATTAATGTGCGTCATTCTCAAAAGTTTTGGCCACGACTGTACATACCCAGGAATTATAATTTGCTAACTCCCGATAAGGGCGGTTCCCACCTCGGGCCAGGATACAGCCCTCGGAGGGAGTTGTCACACGATAATTCCCAGGTTCTCGGGCATTATTGCTTAATTGAACACTTGTCACCTTATATTCTGTTTCTATACTGCTGTTAACTCACTGTGTATGTGTATACTTTATTCTCCACATATCTCATCCGAGTATACCTACTACTGCATTCTGAAGTTGCTACCCAAGCGGGCTGGTCACGTTAGTTATTTTTGTATGTTTTGACCCAGTCGTTCATTCTAATTGCTCTATTCATTCGGTGTTGGTATTCTAAACAAATCAGTGGCATGTAGTTAGCTAGCTGAGATTCAATGATAAGACAAGTTCAATAATGAATGATTAAAAAAATATCCAATACGTATACATAGGTAACAACTATTATGGTGAGTCAGTCCGAGCTTACCAAGCTTGTTGGTGATGTTAATATTAATGTTTCCATTGATGGCACGTGTGGAAGAACTGTCCATCGTCCTGGCGCTGGTTGCTGACAGCGGGTGCTTGCCTCTTCTTTGGCAGAGAATGGGACGTACCACTCACATCGTTGGCAGCGAAAATGGCACTCCAGTGCTTTCTGCCAATAACTATTGAGTGAGCTCTCACACCGATTTCCACTCACAGCCATTCCAGTCTGTTATTCCAACTCAATCAGCATGACAGAGTGATCTCCAGCCTTGTCCTTGTCAACACTCACACCTTTGTTAATGAGAGAATCACTGACATGATGTCAGCTGGTCCTTGCATACAGGCCCGCATTGGATAACTTTTGCATTCTTAAGTTGCTAACCAAGCGGGCTGATCGTTAGATATTTTCTCAAGTCTTGACCCAGTCATTCATTCTAATCGTTCTATACATTCAATGTTGCTATGTAAAACAAATCAGTGGCATGTAGCTAGCTGAGATTCAATGATGAGAGACAACAAGTTCAATAATTAATGATTTAATAATATCCAATATGCCTACATAAGCTGGTTAATGAATTAATGGAATTCTGAGTGTTTACGGTTTCCATGTTGAATTATTAGTTTCTCGTTGATACACAGGAGAGATCGCATTTGTAAAATGATACATTGTTGCACAGGTCGTAGAGGCAGACCGGTAGGTTTATAACTTCCAACTGTTTCAAACCAAATAGCAACATGGAAAAATATTGTGTAGACAATTTTCTTCAGCGGGAGATGAATACATCATGGTATTTTGTGGCAGTTGTTATCCCTCAAATCAACCAATTAGCATCCAGGATGCAAACAGCCTGTTTTATAATGACTCTACATACATGGGACATTCGTCTCAAGGTGCAAGGCTAGTGATGGCTGTTCAAGTTAAACTAACACAGGAGTGAATGCTCTCATTGTGATGCATTTTAATGACTCAGTGTATTTATATGTTTTGAACCTGGGGAAACTGTTTAGAGTTCAGCTACGCCAACATCTTTGTGACACCGTCTTTAGATAAGGAGATAAGAACAGTTCCTTATGATTTCCTTTCCACGACAAATGAAACCATTAGACATAAAGAGTATAAAGAATTGAGGATACTGCCTGTAGGTTCTGACAGAAAGGAAAGATAGCGAGGTGAATACAACAAGGCTGTGTGTGTGTGTGTGTGTGTGTGTGTGTGTGTGTGTGTGTGTGTGTGTGTGTGTGTGTGTGTGTGTGTGTGTGTGTGTGTGTGTGTGTGTGTGTGTGTGTGTGTGTGTGTGTGTGTGTGTGTGTGCGTGTGCGTGTGCGTGTGCGTGTGCGCGTGCCCGTGCGCGTGCGCGATCCCACAGCTCTGTCATTTTTTCTCAAGTACCTGTCTGATGATAACCTTGAAAAGAAGACTCTTTTGTCTCCTTTGAGCCACTACTATCTTGGTGGAAGTAGAGGGTGCTCTGGTCTGCATCCCATCATCTCCTCTTCACTCGTTCTCTCTCATCCTGAAATCTCTGATGCTAATCCAGGATGGTTGAAGGGTCTGAGACGATGTCGGTCTCATTAAGATAAGAATCTCAAGTGTTAAGTGCCTGGCTATCTTGACGTGCTCCACATTTTCCCGCATGCAAAAAAAGTTCTGTCGATTCCATGTATGTTTCATTAGACCCTTACAAGGTGAAACCACTTGGAGAGAGGAAGTGGACAGAAAAAAAGAGGACAGCCCAACCAAACAAGCCCCATGTGGAGGATCATTTTTTACTTCAAAGTGTTATTCACAAGGGCCTGCTTATTTTTAATGAGTCCAGGATGGGAAAGTAAAGTCGACTTTGTGAAGAAGATTTTACATTGTGTTGCTGTGGCAACAATTATGAGTCAACATCCATTTTAGCCACAGGGTTCTAGTCAAAAGCAGTGCAATATGTGGGGAATAGAGTGCCATTTCAAAAGTAAACATTCATTTCAGCCAGGGAAATCAAACTGTGTGTTTGTATCAGACAATTAGCTACATCACAGGCCCAGTTAGAATAAGGGGAAGTTTTCAGGCAGGCTGGCGGGCCTGTTTCAGTGCTTCAGAAGGTGAGCATCAACACAGAGTTCAGATAGCTATTGAAACACACCTTTTTCATTGTGGGTGCGTACCAGAGCAGGTCATTTGTATGAAATTCGCAGAAAATGCTGTAAATGCTCTAATGTAATAAATTACCTTAAAGAAGTGATCAGTTTGAAAATGTCTAAATTGTCTTCAAGAACTGCTATTACTATAGTACATTCAGAGTGAATAAAGTGAGTAATGATACGCTAGTTCAGAAAACAATTCTCAACTTTGAAGACAATCTGTATCTTTGGTATGTTCTAAACCCAGCAGACATGTTGTGGGTGTTGGGTCAGGTGTGTGTTCCTCACCTGGCTGACTCTGGCAGGGGTGAGGATCATGTCCAGAACTCCTGACCAGCCTGCCACCACTCCTGTAGGCACCGCATAGGCCAACGCTATCATCAGGAACCGGAAATTACTAGAGGGCAAGAGAGAAAGAAACAAATGCGTTTTAGCAGCAAGTTCTACAGTATCACTGCCTAGAGAAGTCCTATAGTATCACTGCCTAGAGAAGTCCTATAGTATCACTGCCTAGAGAAGTCCTATAGTATCACTGCCTAGAGAAGTCCTACAGTATCACTGCCTAGAGAAGTCCTACACTATCACTGCCTAGAGAAGTCCTACACTATCACTGCCTAGAGAAGTCCTACAGTATCACTGCCTAGAGAAGTCCTACAGTATCACTGCCTAGAGAAGTCCTACAGTATCACTGCCTAGAGAAGTCCTACAGTATCACTGCCTAGAGAAGTCCTACAGTATCACTGCCTAGAGAAGTCCTACAGTATCACTGCCTAGAGAAGTCCTACACTATCACTGCCTAGAGAAGTCCTACACTATCACTGCCTAGAGAAGTCCTACACTATCACTGCCTAGAGAAGTCCTACAGTATCACTGCCTAGAGAAGTCCTACAGTATCACTGCCTAGAGAAGTCCTACAGTATCACTGCCTAGAGAAGTCCTACAGTATCACTGCCTAGAGAAGTCCTACAGTATCACTGCCTAGAGAAGTCCTACAGTATCACTGCCTAGAGAAGTCCTACACTATCACTGCCTAGAGAAGTCCTACACTATCACTGCCTAGAGAAGTCCTACACTATCACTGCCTACTAAAGTCCTACACTATCACTGCCTAGTAAAGTCCTACACTATCACTGCCTAGTAAAGTCCTACACTATCACTGCCTAGTAAAGTCCTACACTATCACTGCCTAGTAAAGTCCTACACTATCACTGCCTAGTAAAGTCCTACACTATCACTGCCTAGTAAAGTCCTACAGTATCAGTGCCTAGTAAAGTCCTACACTATCACTGCCTAGTAAAGTCCTACAGTATCACTGCCTAGTAAAGTCCTACACTATCACTGCCTAGTAAAGTCCTACACTATCACTGCCTAGTAAAGTCCTACAGTATCACTGCCTAGTAAAGTCCTACAGTATCACTGCCTAGTAAAGTCCTACACTATCACTGCCTAGTAAAGTCCTACACTATCACTGCCTAGTAAAGTCCTACACTATCACTGCCTAGTAAAGTCCTACAGTATCACTGCCTAGTAAAGTCCTACAGTATCACTGCCTAGTAAAGTCCTACACTATCACTGCCTAGTAAAGTCCTACAGTATCACTGCCTAGAGAAGTCCTACAGTATCACTGCCTAGTAAAGTCCTACACTATCACTGCCTAGTAAAGTCCTACACTATCACTGCCTAGTAAAGTCCTACACTATCACTGCCTAGTAAAGTCCTACACTATCACTGCCTACTAAAGTCCTACACTATCACTGCCTAGTAAAGTCCTACAGTATCACTGCCTAGTAAAGTCCTACACTATCACTGCCTAGTAAAGTCCTACACTATCACTGCCTAGTAAAGTCCTACACTATCACTGCCTAGTAAAGTCCTACACTATCACTGCCTAGTAAAGTCCTACACTATCACTGCCTAGTAAAGTCCTACACTATCACTGCCTAGTAAAGTCCTACACTATCCTAAACTAGCAAAGTCCCATTTAAGTCCATTATGAGTCATCATGACAAACTAAACGTTTAACTCAAAAAGTTTACATTTGGTGATGAACGAAGGGTAATCTCTGGGGCAAGAAAAACTATCTATAACCCGTGTGCATGACAAGAGTACATATGTCTGTCTGAGACAATACAGAGCAGAGAAAAGCCTCACCCGTCTCCTTCCTTCTCTCTGGTTGATAATGTGTTGAGACGTGCCACCAGACAGCCTCTTGCTTTCCTATCCTGTCAGCTAGCACCACACAGCATCTCTGACTGTCAGGCATGATCTATCCCACATCACAATGTGGTGACAGAGAGATAAACACCTGGCCATGAACCAGGAAGAGATGAGAAGAGCTGCTTGACAGGCTGGCAATACTAGCTCCAAGATGAGGTTTGAATACGGGGGAGAGCAGCTAAGAAATGGAATCGACAAATGGAGAACCGGGAACCTTTCATGTGGTGACACCAACCACATACAGACACACAAACACCTACTTAATAACATATTTACTTGTATAAATGGGTTTGGAAATAGTAGCATGTCAAACAAAGTCATTTCCCGCATCTGAGATGTTGATCTGAGACAATGATTTCCTCTGATTGTTCTGTGACTCCAAGATCCCTGGAAGGAAGATTATGGCCTTCTGCTAATCGAGCGGATTACGCCAATCACAACTGAATCCATTCCCCCGGCCCTGCTTCCTCTCTGTGAGTCTACAAATGACACATTACCACCTGCTGTAAACATAGTGTTCATGGTTGTGAGAACATTAAGGCTAGACGCTATGCAGTCAGAAATGATGAGTGTATCGGTTAGGACCACGGACAACTAAGTGAGATACCCACGTTAGGGAAACAGAACCTAATCTTGTGTGCTCTTTCACTAGCTAACAGCCTGAGAGGAGAGACATACGAGACTGAGGGTCTTTAATATAAACTGTTGTAAGGGGTTGGTCATATCAATGGGACTTTGGACAGTTCTGTCAGTCTTTGTAAACACTGACAAACCACAGAGGGTGGTTATTTTCCTCAGGGTTGTTTTTGATCTCCCCCTGAGGATGAGGAACGCCTTAAGAATTCACCGGATGCCCCTCCACCATACACACAGGACGCCGCTGGCATATCAATGGAAACAAACCTATGCATGAGTAAACGGCTGCTGTCCGTAGTGAACGGACATTAGGAAAACAAAAACAATCCTCCACAGAGAGACAGAGGAGACAGATTTCCCCTTCCATGACGGCTGCTGTCACTGTCAGCCTAGACGCCTGGTGATTTAATGGTGCTGTTAGGCGGGTGAAGTGATGGTTCCCAAATGAAATCAGCGGCGTGGAGACGCAGCGGGGACGGGGTCTTATGGTTGATTGTAATTGGTCATAGAGTGATTGGAGTGGTGCCAGACAGACAGTGTTAGCAGCGAGGTGAGAGTGGGGGATGGGGGGGCTCCTCTGTTAGCGAGAGTCTCCGCTCTGTGTTCAGACACACACATACAGGCTCCTGGACGCACTGGCCTGATGATTAGAGAGACATTTGTAGAAATGCTCAAAAACCACGAAGGGCTGGCACTCTTACTCCTCTCACTTGATTAGCTATTCATCCGTGCTGAGATGGAACAGGCATACACTAACTCTAAGGAGAGAGACGGACAGGGAAGTAGACTAGGGGCTGTACGTATCAAGAGTAGAAATGCTGAGGATCAAGTACCCCTCTTCATTCATTATAATCAATGAGGTTGAGCTGATCCTAGATCAGCACTCCTACTTTGTGAAAACGGACCGATCATGGATTTAAAATTATTGGATTTGTGTAAGCATTGGCTGGAGGGAATTTTCCATGATGTTTTCCATCCAGTACCCTGTCCTGTGGTACTCGACTACTTGGCCTTGGAGGAGTTGAGAGTCGAGAGAGACGGACTCGTAAAAGTGTGTTGATGGAACGCTCTCTCTATCTCTGCTGTGATGGCAGGAATCAATATCAGCACCTTTTCCCATCCCACAGCTTAGTTAGATCACTGTATAGAAAGGCTGTCCCAAATGGTGCCCTATGCCCCACGTAGTGCACTATATAGCCCACAGGGCTCTGGTCAAAAGGTTTAATCCATGTAATAGGGTGCTATTTGGGACACAGGCTAAGTAAGCACAGCACAGGTCCGCCCTGTGGAGGGTGAAATATTCCGGGGAGCCATGAAGCCAGAGGCATCATCAGCTAAGTGCCATTTGTCCTTGACAGGTCTTGGCTGGAGTTCAATGCATCAGAATGAGCAGGAGAAAACGTTCCAAGGCAAAATGACTGTTATTGTAATAATGGGACCTTCATTAATGCTGCTAGCTAACATCATTACTATTCTCAGGGCAGTGGCCACGTAGTACTGATAACCTTTCTAAATGTGTGGAGAGCTGGGTAACATCCCAAATGGCACCCTATTCCCTATATAGTGCACTACTTTTGACCAGACCTGTGTTGTGATCAGGCTCTGCAGCGGAAGAGAACGGCTGGGCGAACCTATAATTTACTACAGTTCAAACTCTGTCTGGCACAACAGAATGGAAGGAATTGGCAAAAATGGTGGCTTAGGATACTGGCTTAGAAAACCTAGCAAACTTTAGAAAACAGAATGTTGCTGCTAACACAGGTCCATCTTTCTTTGACGAGTGGAACTTAGATACTCAAGGCCCAATTTTTCCCTTCCTTCTGTCCACAATCCTTCTGTAGAGTAGAACTCCCAGAAACCAGACAGCCACTGATGCTGCTTGAGTGTGATACAGTTCAGACTGGCCACTGGAAGGCTGCTTATCAGTGGGACTCCAGATCGCATTACAGTCCCAATGGGGCAGTCCAGACAAAGTGTGTGTGTGTGTGTGTGTGTAAGACAGTGTGCACACTGGGTTTATGACCTCTCTTGAAGCTCTGTGCTTAGCAGCTTAGTTTGTTATTGTTTATCATCAGTGAGAGTCAGTAAGAACTAGAGACAGAAAGAGAGAGAGCAAGAGAGAGAGCAAGAGAGAGAAAGAGAGATCTGGCTGTCTGGAGGGGCTGACTGTAGGGAGTTACAGAGAGCCAAGCAGCCAACCCGCTTGCTGACTGGCTGTCCACAGCCCAGCGCTTCATCCCAGTTCCACAACCCACAGGCCATCATTCCTCAGCCCATTCCATTCCACCACAACCAGACAGGATACGCACCACAGGAACAGAATCTGCGGATGGCAATGAGTGCTCCAGCTCTCATCCAAAAACAACACCATTTCCCCCAGCTCTCAGTGTGTGTGTGATGCAAGGCTAGGAGGACAGTGCATTCTGAATGTTGCATGAGTATGTTACAGGACCCCAGACTCCAGAGGACCCTGGCTGTATGAGTACAGTATGTAACAGGACCCCAGACTCCAGAAGACCCTGGCTGTATGAGTACAGTATGTTACAGGACCCCAGACTCCAGAAGACCCTGGCTGTATGAGTACAGTATGTTACAGGACCCCAGACTCCAGAAGACCCTGGCTGTATGAGTACAGTATGTTACAGGACCCCAGACTCCAAAAGACCCTGGCTGTATGAGTACAGTATGTTACAGGACCCCAGACTCCAGAAGACCCTGGCTGTATGAGTACAGTATGTTACAGGACCCCAGACTCCAGAAGACCCTGGCTGTATGAGTACAGTATGTTACAGGACCCCAGAAGACCCTGGCTGTATGAGTACAGTATGTTACAGGACCCCAGACTCCAAAAGACCCTGGCTGTATGAGTACAGTATGTTACAGGACCCCAGACTCCAGAAGACCCTGGCTGTATGAGTACAGTATGTTACAGGACCCCAGACTCCAAAAGACCCTGGCTGTATGAGTACAGTATGTTACAGGACCCCAGACTCCAGAAGACCCTGACTGTATGAGTACAGTATGTTACAGGACCCCAGACTCCAAAAGACCCTGGCTGTATGAGTACAGTATGTTACAGGACCCCAGACTCCAAAAGACCCTGGCTGTACGAGTACAGTATGTTTCAGGACCCCAGACTCCAGAAGACCCTGGCTGTATGAGTACAGTATGTTACAGGACCCCCAGAAGACCCTGGTTGTATGAGTACAGTATGTTACAGGACCCCAGACTCCAGAAGACCCTGGCTGTATGAGTACAGTATGTTACAGGACCCCAGACTCCAAAAGATCCTGGCTGTATGAGTACAGTATGTTTCAGGACCCCAGACTCCAGAAGACCCTGGCTGTATGAGTACAGTATGTTACAGGACCCCAGAAGACCCTGGTTGTATGAGTACAGTATGTTACAGGACCCCAGACTCCAGAAGACCCTGGCTGTATGAGTACAGTATGTTACAGGACCCCAGACTCCAAAGGACCCTGGCTGTATGAGTACAGTATGTTACAGGACCCCAGACTCCAGATGACCCTGGCTGTATGAGTACAGTATGTTACAGGACCCCAGACTCCAGAAGACCCTGGCTGTATGAGTACAGTATGTTACAGGACCCCAGAAGACCCTGGCTGTATGAGTACAGTATGTTACAGGACCCCAGACTCCAAAAGACCCTGGCTGTATGAGTACAGTATGTTACAGGACCCCAGACTCCAAAAGACCCTGGCTGTATGAGTACAGTATGTTACAGGACCCCAGACTCCAGAAGACCCTGACTGTATGAGTACAGTATGTTACAGGACCCCAGACTCCAAAAGACCCTGGCTGTATGAGTACAGTATGTTACAGGACCCCAGACTCCAAAAGACCCTGGCTGTATGAGTACATTATGTTTCAGGACCCCAGACTCCAGAAGACCCTGGCTGTATGAGTACAGTATGTTACAGGACCCCAGAAGACCCTGGTTGTATGAGTACAGTATGTTACAGGACCCCAGACTCCAGAAGACCCTGGCTGTATGAGTACAGTATGTTACAGGACCCCAGACTCCAAAAGATCCTGGCTGTATGAGTACAGTATGTTTCAGGACCCCAGACTCCAGAAGACCCTGGCTGTATGAGTACAGTATGTTACAGGACCCCAGAAGACCCTGGTTGTATGAGTACAGTATGTTACAGGACCCCAGACTCCAGAAGACCCTGGCTGTATGAGTACAGTATGTTACAGGACCCCAGACTCCAGAAGACCCTGGCTGTGTGAGTACAGTATGTTACAGGACCCCAGACTCCAAAAGACCCTGGTTGTATGAGTACAGTATGTTACAGGACCCCAGACTCCAGAAGACCCTGGCTGTATGAGTACAGTATGTTACAGGACCCCAGACTCCAGAAGACCCTGGCTGTGTGAGTACAGTATGTTACAGGACCCCAGACTCCAAAAGACCCTGGTTGTATCAGTACAGTATGTTACAGGACCCCAGACTCCAGAAGACCCTGGCTGTGTATGGATGAGGAGATGACGTGGGAATGCCAGGGGCACCTTAAGGCAGTGTAATTCATCTAGGGGGAGAGATGATATGTCTTTGATGCACATTAACTAGCGGCCCAAACAGTACATGTACATAATCTCCACCCTGCACAGCTAGAAGAGGACTGGCCACCCCTCAGAGCCTGGTTCCTATCTAGGTTTCATCCTAGGTTCCAGACTTTCTAGGGAGTTTTTCATAGCCACCGTGCTTCTACATCTGCATTGTTTCCTGTTTGGGGTTTTAGGCTGGGTTTCTGTATAGCACTTTGTGACATCTGCTGATGTAAAAATAGCTTTATAAATAAATGTGATTGAAGGCATCATACAAGTTAATTGCAGATCACTCCGTTGATTCGGGTTCATCTCAGCATGCTGCTCTATTCAGAGTGGTTCTGTAAAACTACATCAATATGCTTTCTACATTGCTGTATGGTGCATTGCCTGTCAGTAAAGTAAAGTCATATGAATTCCTGTTTTTAGTGTTGGTGTGTGATGATGTCAAAGGACCAGACAGCACATACCTGAGTAGTCTGCAGATGCTGCTGCTGTAGCGGAGTCTCTGGCTGGCAGCGGCTACACTGGGGGGTCTGGGGGGCCGGGATGGGAAGTAGAACAGCACCGCAGCAAACAGCACCGCCACCACACCAAGCTCTATATGGCAGGGGGGAGAAAGACAGGTCAGTGGGTTATTAACCTTAAGGTCAAAGATAAAGTTTATTATTGGCCTCCTAATGACCTGAACTCAGTCAATGTGGCAGTAACAAACCCATTCCACGCAGAGATACAGTTGACGTCGGAACTTTACATACACTTAGGTGGGAGTCATTAAAACTCGTTTTTCAACCACTCCACACATTTCTTGTTAACAAACTATAGTTTTGGCAAGTCGGTTAGGACATCTACTTTGTGCATGACACAAGTAATTTTTCCAACAATTGTTTACAGAAAGATTATTACACTTATAATTCACTGTATCACAATTCCAGTGGGTCAGAGGTTTACATACACTAAGTTGACTGTGCCTTCAAACAGCTTGGAAAATTCCATCAAATGTAATGGCTTTAGAAGCTTCTGATAGGCTCATTGAAATCATTTGAGTCAATTGGAGGTGTACCTGTGGATGTATTTCAAGGCCTACCTTCAAACTCAGTGCCTCTTTGCTTGACATCATGGGAAAATCAAAAGAAATCAGCCAAGACCTCAGAAAAAAGATTGTAGAACTCCACAAGTCTGGTTCATCCTTGGGAGCAATTTCCAAACGCCTGAAGGTACCATGTTCATCTGTACAATCAATAGTAGACAAGTATAAACACCATGGGACCACATAGCCGTCATACCGCTCAGGAAGGAGACGCGTTCTGTCTCCTAGAGATTAACTTCTTGGATATAGGGGGCACTATTTTAATTTTTGGATGAAAAAGGTTCCCGTTTTAAACAAGATATTTTGTCACGAAAAGATGCTCGACTATGCATATAATTGACAGCTTTGGAAAGAAAACACTGACGTTTCCAAAACTGCAAAGATATATGAGTGCCACACTTCTGTGAGTGCCACAGAACTGATGTTAAAGAAAAAACCCAGATAAAAATCCAATTAGGAAGTGCCGCATTTTTTTAAACCGCCTCATGCCAATGACTCCTTATATGGCTGTGAATGGGCCACGAATTAGCTTAGGCTTTCTGTCGCTTCCCCAAGGTGTCGACAGCATTGTGACGTATTTGTAGACATATCATTGGAAGATTGACCATAAGAGACTACATCTACCAGGTGGTCGCTTGGTGTCCTCCGTCGCAATTATTGCGTAATCTCCAGCTGCAGTATTTTTCCGTTTGCTTCTGATGAGAAGCCAACTGCCACCACTGATAGATTATCGAATAGATATGTGAAAAACACCTTGAGGATTGATTCTAAACAACGTTTGCCATGTTTCTGTCGATATTATGGAGCTAATTTGGAAAAAAGTTTGGCGTTGTAAGTGACTGCACTTTCCGGTCTTTTTCTTAGCCAAACGTGATGAACGGAGCTATTTCGTCTACACAAATAATATTTTTGTAAAAAATGAACATTTGCTATCTAACTGAGAGTCTCATCATTGAAAACATCCGAAGTTCTTCAAAGGTTAATTATTTTATTTGAATGCTTTTCTTGTTTTTGTGAAAATGTTGCCTGCTGAATGCTAGGCTTAATGCTGTGCTAGGCTATCAATACTCTTACACAAATGCTTGTGTAGCTTTGGTTGAAAAGCATATTTTGAAAATCTGAGATGAATGTTGTTAACAAAAAGCTTGTGTTTGAATATATTTATTTCATTTAATTTGTGATTTTCATGAATAGGAAACGTTGCGTTATGTTAATGCACTTGAGGCTATGATTACGCTCTCGGATATGGGATTGCTCGTCGCTAGAGGTTATAGTACTTTGGTGCAAAAAGTGCAAATCAATCCCAGAACAACAGCAAAGGACCTTGTGAAGATGCTGGAGGAAACGGGTACAAAAGTATCTAAATCCACAGTAAAACAAGTCATATATCGACAAAACCTGAAAGGCCGCTCAGCAAGAAAGAAGCCACTGCTCCAAAACTGCCATAAAAAAGACAGACTACGGTTTGCAACTGCACATGGGGACAAAGATCGTACTCCATGATGTTGGCCTGGGGGTAGGTTTATGACAGTCATAAATACCTCTTCCCCCATTTTCCCTCTCTCTACCTTACTGATGTTACATTAGAAAACCCCTTTGTTAACATAGAGATTCTGGGAACATGAGAAGGTGAGGGGAAATTAACTATATTCTGGTAATCTGACCAATTGAACATATGCGGTGGTACTTAATGAATATGATGTCCGTTCGGTTGTCATCTGGGACTTTCTCATCAATGATAGGATGACAAACTTTATAGTGGAAAGTCTGGACATTGTGGTTATCGGAGTCACATGGAATTGTTGTTCAATTTAAGTGTTTGAATATAAAATTATTGGTGAAGAGATTAAATGTAATTTTAGCTTCAAAATGAGAGATTTGGGTTTTCATAAGGTTAGGGCTCTGCTCAATCAGTGGCCTGCCCCTGTGAAGAGACATGGGTTATAAAACTTTTCAGACACACCCTTCTCGCTCCACTATATAAAGCCTTGACGAAAAAGTAACCTCCTGCTCCACGTACATGAGGCCTGCAGCCTCTGCGTTAAAAGGACGAACATGTCAACTACAGAACTAAGCCAACCTCAGCATGAGCTTTGGTTGCGAATGGTATGAACTTTGAACTCTTATTCACTACAGAAGTGATACCTCCTAGCCGTTGAGTTAGCAGCGGCCGCTGCAAACGCGGGCTAGGAAAGAACAGACAGAATATCCCGTCTACCACACAACGACGTTACTACAACGTATCCAATTGACCACCAGAGACATTCTTCAAATGACAAAGGACTCGGTTTGGCAACACAGCCATCCATCTATCACCAACCTACCGAAGCGCAGCTCAGAGTAAATATTTATTGCATTTACCTTTTCCAAATGGGCGGTAATTTAGAATGCATAAGATACTGTAAGATAGCACAGCTTCTCCCTTTGTCCTTCAGTCTTCCCTCTCTTTCACTCAAACCCAGCCCCTTTTCTTTTGTGTAAGCAGCTGTCATATCTGTTCCATCCGCTAGGGACGTTTTCCTTTATGATATAATTTGTAATTAAGGTATGATTCGTTCTTTGAATATGTAACTCTGTGTGATTAGTTAGGTGTTTAGTAAATAAATAATTAAACCCAATTTTGTATTGCTGATTCAACTTGTTAGCCAGGGTTCGTGAAGATAACCAAGAATGTACAACTTTCAGATGAGACTGAATTAAGGTGACGATTAATATTGACTACTATTGCTGTAAAATATTACTAGGCCTTTGTGAGTTTATTCGGAAGATAACAGCTCTATAAATATTATTTTGTGGTGCCCCGACTCTAGTTAATTACATTTACATGATTAGCTCAATCAGGTAATATTAATTACGGAGAAAGGATTTTATAGAATAGCATGTCATATCACTTAATCTGGAATAGCCAAAGACACGACAGTACTTTTTGGAGAAATGTCCTCTGGTCTGATGAAACAAACAGAACTGTTTGGCCATAATGACCATCATTATGTTTGAAGGGAAAAGGGGAGGCTAGCAAGCCAAAGAACACCATCCCAACCGTGAAGCACGGATGTGGCAGCATCAAACATGGGGGTGCTTTGCTGCAGGAGGGACTGGCATACTTCACAAAATAGATTAAATCATGAGGCAGGAAAATGATGTGCATATATTGAAGCAACATCTCAAGACATCAGTCAGGAAGTTCAAGCTTGGTCACAAATGTGGATTCCAAATGGAAAATGTCCCCAAGCATACTTCCAATGTTGTGTCAAAATGGCTTAAGGACAACAAAGTCAAGGTATTGGAGGGGCCATCACAAAGCCCTGAACTCAATCCTAGAAAATTTGTGGGCAGAACTGAAAAAGCGTGTGCAAGAAAGGAGGCCTACTAACTTGACTGACTCAGTTACACCAGCTCTGTCAGGAGGAATGGGCCAGAATTCACACAACTCATTGTGGGAAGCTTGTGGAATGATACCCGAAACATTTGACCCAAGTTACACAATTTAAAGGCAATGCTACCAAATACTAATTGAGTGCATGTAAACTTCTTGACCCACAGCTGAAATAAACCAATCATTCTCAACTATTATTCTGACATTTCACATTCTTAAAATAGTGGTGATCCTAACTGATCTAAGACAGGGAATTTTTACTAGGATTAAATGTCAGGAATTGTGAAAAATGTAGTTTAAATATATTTGGCTAAGGTGGATGTAAACCTCTGACTTCAACTGTACATGTATACCGTCTCTGATTCCACCCTACTTTTAGATGGAACAGAACAGGACAGCAGAGCACAGAAGCTGCGAACAGACAGACCTACTGTGTTGATGATGTCCAGTGTAGTCAATTAAGAGAGCAGTGGTTTATCAGAGAGATGGCCCTGGGACTAGATTATTCAGCTGGCACAGACACTGTAGAGGGCTCCGATACTCTCTGTTAGCCTGCCTTCGTGGCCCTGGCTTCCAAACAAGCTACTAAATCCCCCAACCCTTTTCACTGGGCCTGGCCTGGCATTGCTTGGCATGGGCAACCGAACACATCTCACTTGGAAAATCTATAGCATTTTCAGACAATCTATTTCCCAAAAAGTACCACCAGAATCATAAATCATGTTTTTTCTTGTCATAATGTGCAGATTGGTTGGACAGCAGCTGCATTTTTACTGGCTGACTAGAGCAACGCAGCTCACATGAGTTTTTTCAACCCAAAAAATACTTTTCATTTGGCACAAGGGTTGACTGCTGTTTTTCTGTAGTGTGTGTATGGAGGTGCAGAATTTATTATCCTCAGAGAAGCAGAAGGAAAACATCAAGGAGTATAATTCCCTCTAAATGCTTTCTGACTTGAAATTAATTTCCCTATGACGTCAAAAGGGCTTGGTTCAGAAAATGTGTCTGTTTTGTCCGTTTAAATGTAATATGAATGCGCCCTTAGGTTAACACAAAGCCATAGCTTCAATGTACCATTGTGGGCGGATAATATATATATTTTTCATTAAATGCTTTCATTTTCTGAATCAGTTAAGCAGACCGGTCCAAGCTCCCATCTTTTTATGGCAGCCCGTTCTGTTCTGAATAGTACAAGGTTGAAACGTTTGAGACTGGTATTCGTGTGATGAGACAGTCAGATCACTTTGAATCTGTCCCTAGACAAGATCCAGACCAGAGATGGTCTGTTATTGATTCCTGCAGGGTAATGATGACTGACTGTCTGTGCTGCTGTCGGTACCTACCTTACCTACCATACCTACCATACATACATACATACATGCATACATGCATACATGCATACATGCATACATGCATACATACATACATACATACATACATACATACATACATACATACATACATACATACATACATACATACATACATACATACATACATACATCTCTTTGTAGGACATCGTACTGAATATCTTCTCATCTTCAGTATTCTCATTGTGCCAGTGTTCATGCACCTTGGTTTGAATGCGAGGTAGCGACAGCATTTATTTTTGTTTGGCCTGTCTGCATACACAACCAGTTGGATCCTGTCTTGTGTATCTGGGTAACACTTTACTGCACGCCCTCTTACGTATGCATTCATAAAGCCTTTATAATAGCTACATAAGACAAAACATCAGTACCTGCATACAAAACCAGCTGAATCCTGTCTCGTATGTGATTGATCTGGGTGTCTGTCGAGACAACAGCTCGGGCCACCATGACACGGGTGGTGTCGTTAGGGGCAGGCACAAGCAGCGGGCCGACGATGAAGGAGCACGCCGCCCCCAGATAGCTGACCAATGAGGCGACAGCGGTGGCTGTGGCTCTCTGGTCTGGAGCGAACCATGTGGTGGAGAGGAGGGGTCCAGCGCTCATTATTGTTGGTCCGGCCAAACCATTCAACAGCTGACCACCGTGTATTAACCTGCAGAGAGGAGAGGACAGGGAGAAACATGAAACATTAATGTCACATCATGCATACAGACAAGGCAAACAGTGGAACCTGATAAACGTTATTGTACATGTGATAAGCTCTCAGTATTTTTCATTCATTTCATTCAGAACTATAGAAAACATCATTAGATGATTTATGAACATACAATAAGTGGTCCCACATTTCCTCCTTAATGTTCAGTAACTCTGAGTCCCCTGTGCCCAGCCAGCCCAGTGTGTCTGAGGCCTGAGTGGCCAGGGAGAACAGAACAGTGCTGTGCAGATTAATTGTCTGTGAGCTCAGCTCTGTAAAGACAAGGTGCAGTCTGCCCTGTCTGAGATCACACAGCAGAGAGAGAGAGAGAGAGAGAGAGAGAGAGAGAGAGAGAGAGAGGGCGAGAGAGAGAAAATGATTGAGGTTAGAAAAAGAGAGAGAAGTGGATACAGACAGAGAAAAACGAGCAACTCTCAGACAGTCTGCCACAGTCTGCCTTGACAGTTCAAACCAGAGCAGCGCAAACCAAAAACAGCTCAAACAAGAGCAGCTCATGGCAGATGACAAGAGCCGCCAACGCTGACAAGGCAGATTGATGGAAGTGTCTTTATCCCTTACCTCCTCCTGAGATCTTCTCAAACAACTCTTAACCCACCCCCTCCCTCCCCCTCTGTCTTCTACACTAAAACAGTCTCCCTCACTTCTCTTCGGTCTCTCTCCCTTCCTCTCTCCCTCCACTTTCCACCTTCCTCCCATTTCTCTCCCTCCTCCACTCGCTCTCCATCTCGCCCCCCTCCCCCATCTCTCTCCCACTCTTTCTCTCCCTCTCGCGCTGTGATCACTCATTCCATTAAAGCCAAACAGAATTATCAAAATTATGAAATTATTTATGGTGCCCGCTGTTCCAAAGATCTATGTTCCATCCGCTATACTTGATGACATCCCATCCTCCACTGATCCTTGGAGAATTCCAAATCCTCAATCAATGGTGATCGGTTCAAGACTACAAGTACTGTATCTAACTGATAATAATTTTCATTAGATATGATATCTGATTTAACACACTAGATTTGATGCATGGATATCTGAAGGATTCTGATCGAGATCATTCAGTCACAAGGGATATACCTTCTAAAAACCATTCTGTGTGACCTTATCACTGTGTGGCCGAAAATGAAATGTGACCTAATATGAAATGTGACCTCGGCCTCAACTGAAGCAATCAACATAATATAAAGGTCTTCAGATAGATGGAGGAGGCAGGAGACTGCTAATCAAATTCTCAGATAAAGGGATGATTAATCAATTCCTGCTTGATGATTCTGGGGTGTGGAAGAGTGGAGGGAGGAGGAGAAGAGGAGTGGAAGAGAGGAGAACGGGAGGGAGAGCGGTCGTTCTACGAGAGATGATTCACTTCATGTGTATTGATGAACCCTGTCAGAGAGAATCTCATTGCTCTGAGACCAAGCCAGCCCAGCGAGGAAGAAAGTCAGTCAGTTAGATATACAGTATGCTCATGTCTCTTAACCTGTCATAGTGTGACAGAGGTAATACTACTGCCACTGCCGGAAACCCACTCCAATCTAACATGGCACAATCAGAGAAGCCATGGCAGTATCATTGGCACAATGGGTCATGGCGGTGCGTGTATATGTGTGTATGTGTGTATGTGTGTGGCCAATCAATGAGAGATTAATAGACCTCTAAGAGAGAGGGAGCATAATGTCGCTGTCTGATGAAAACCGTATATCTCCAAAACAGAAAAGAACGGCCATATTTTGCCAATAACATACCATTTTGAAACTTCAGAGGCTATGTTTAACATATTTTCTTGATCCTAGAGTCATGAAATGTTCAGAGTACATTGAGGGGAGTTACTGTTTTCAATACATGAACAAAATGGCAAAAATGAAGATTCATTGGCTTTCAGACAGCTACCTTAACCTGGTTTGATTCGAGAGTTATCATCAATGCTGCTCTGCTCTGACCTCTGTTTAATCAGTGACCACTAATGTCTTTTCTCCTGCCCTGGCCTCTTTTCAGATATTCTGACTGACTCAGATTCTCCTTAGGTATTTTTCCCTGAACTAGACTAGAGAATAGCTCTGACAACAGGAAGGTGTTTCAATCTCACAACTCACTCTCTTTGATTCTCAGCAATGAGCTCCAAACTGAACAACGTTTACACCCCAGAGCATTTGGTTAAAAAAGATGCCAATCGAAAATGAAACGATGGTTCTCCCTCCTTTAAAAGTAACATCTAGTGCATGCTGCCAATGGATCCCTCCTGTTCCTAAATCAAGCTAACTGCAACCATCCTTCTCCCTTACAGCACAGCCATCCTTCTCCGTTTGATCACTGCCTGCAATGCCCTTGAACTCCTCAGCTTCTCTTCCCTCCTCCAGTCCTCTCCTCTAAGTTTATCTCCTCTCAGCTGCTCTCCTCCCCTCCCGCTCAGCTCCTCTCCTGCTCATCTCCACAAAGTGCTATTCCAAATCAGATCAGTAGCCAATTGGGCTTATTGTATCTAAATCACAGGTTGACGTTTATTGTCATGAGTCTTGTCCTGGAGGCAGACATGAGTGATTTCCCCTTAGATAGGCCAGCTGCAAAGTCAAAATTGGCTATATTGTAAAAAATGACTTTGTGGCTGTGCCAGCTAGTGACCACTCTGCAGAGCTGCCTCCAAAACAAGATTCAAGATTAAACGCGCTAGCCTACATCTAAATCACAATCACAAGCCTAGCACCCACACTCTGGAAAGAGATATGTAAATTACATATGTATATGTGTGAGACACATACATAGCAGCAGTATTGGTTAACAATAACACAAACCCCATGTCTCAGAACTTTAACTCAGCAGGGTGGTGATCATTAATGTAAAGTACTTAAGTAAAAATACTTTAAAGTACTACTTAAGTAGTTTTTTGGGGTATCTGTACTTTCCTATATATTTTTTTGAAAACTTTTATTTCACTAAAATAATGTACTTTTTTTACTCCATACATCCCTTACACCCAAAAGTACTCGTTACATTTTGAATGCTTAGTAGGACAGGAAAATGGTCCAATTCATGCACTTATCAAGAGAACACATGGTCATCCCTACTGCTTCTGATCTGGCGAACTCACAAAAAACAAATGCATTATTTGTAAATGATGTCTAAGTGTTGGAGTCTGCCCCTGGCTATCCGTAAATGTTTTAAACATGAAAATGGTGCCGTCTGCTTTGCTTAATATAAGGAATTTGAAATGATTTATACTTTTGATACTTAAGAATATTTAGAACCAAATACTTTTACTCAAGTTGTATTTTAGTGGGTGACTTTTACTTTTACTTGAGTAACTTTCTATTAGGGCATATATACTTCTACTCAAGGATCCCAACTGGATACTTTTTCCACCACTGGTGGTGAGCAATGTCCCTCTAAGCGGTTTTGGGTCTGTGTCTGGGTTCACCTAAATCATCCTCTTCCTACCATTTGCCCCTGACTGCTGCTGTTCAAAGTGCTCTGCTGGCCTGCTGTTCTCATCTGCCCTCCTCCTTGGTTCATCTGAAAACCTCCTCCAGGACTGCCTCGCAGAAGAAATGCCAGGCCATGCAGAAACGCAAGAGATTGAACTTCACCGAGTTCGCCCCATTAGTTTGCACTATATAGAAGTTAATCATCAGAAGAAAAAAAAAATCAACATTATACCAGCCCTTTTCAATGCAACAAATTTAAAAATCAACATTATACCAGCCCTTTTCAATGCAACAAATTAAAACAAATCAACATTATACCAGCCCTTTTCAATGCAACAAATTAAAACAAATCAACATTATACCAGCCCTTTTCAATGCAACAAATTAAAACAAATCAACATTATACCAGCCCTTTTCAATGCAACAAATTAAAACAAATCAACATTATACCAGCCCTTTTCAATGCAACAAATTAAAACAAATCAACATTATACCAGCCCTTTTCAATGCAACAAATTAAAACAAATCAACATTATACCAGCCCTTTTCAATGCAACAAATTAAAACAAATCCAACTTTCCAAGTTTGAGTGTTGATTTTGTTGTCGGCAGAGACTGAGCGCATCATAGAAATCAAAAGCTATTTCCATGTGAAAAAATGTTATGGGTTTTGCTCCATTGGTTTTGTTTGTAGGCCTACATTATACTTAAATAGCCACAATAACCTATTGACTACTGTCTAAAACTGTAAGGCTACAGCCTCAGTGTTCATTGTAAAAGTGCGCCAGAAGTTGCGCAAACTTCTCACAACATTCAAGTTTCCACTAACAAGACCTAAAAGTTTGCTCAGTGCCCCAATCATTTTGAGGGAACATTGGTGTTGACTGTGGCCCAGTACATCAATGGAGACGAGCTCACTGCCATCGAGGGCCTCTATATCAAGCTGTGTCAGAGGAAGGCCCAACCTGTTTTTAACCACTCCAGCCACCCAAGTCATAGACTCTCAGCCAGCGCACGGCAAGCGGTACCGATACACCAAGTCCGAAACCAACAGGACCCTGAACAGCTTCCACCACCAAGCCATAAGACTGCTAAACAAGACTGCTAAATAGTTAATCAAATGGCTACCCAGACTACCTGCATTGACCCTTTTTTGCACTAACTGCAAACACACTGGACTCTACCCACACATACTTACACTGACACCCCAACACACACACACACACACAACATGCATACTGACACCTCACACACTTTAACACTCACCACATACACTGCTGCTACAGCTGTCTATTATCTATCCTGTTGTCTAGTCACATTACTCCTACCTACAGTATACTGCTGCTACTGTCTATTATCTATCCTGTTGTCTAGTCACATTACCCCTAACTACAGTATACTGCTGCTACTGTCTATTATCTGTCCTTTACCCCTACCTACAGTATACTGCTGTTACTGTCTATCATCTATCCTGTTGTCTAGTCACATTACCCCTACCTACAGTATACTGCTGTTACTGTCTATTATCTATCCTGTTGCCTAGTCACTTTACCCCTACCTACAGTATACTGCTGTTACTGTCTATTATCTATCCTGTTGCCTAGTCACATTACCCCTACCTACAGTATACTGCTGTTACTGTCTATTATCTATCCTGTTGCCTAGTCACTTTACCACTAACTACAGTATACTGCTGTTACTCTCTATTATCTAACCTGTAGCCTGGTCACATTACCCCTACCTACAGTATACTGCTGTTACTGTCTATTATATATCCTGTTGCCTAGTCACTTTACCCCTACCTACAGTATACTGCTGTTACTCTCTATTATCTATCCTATTGCCTAGTTACTTTACCCCTACCTACAGTATACTGCTGTTACTCTCTATTATCTATCCTGTTGCCTAGTCACATTACTCCTAACTACAGTATACTGCTGTTACTGTCTATTATCTATCCTGTTGCCTAGTCACTTTACCCCTACCTACAGTATACTGCTGTTACTGTCTATTATCTATCCTGTTGCCTAGTCACTTTACCCCTACCTACAGTATACTGCTGTTACTGTCTATTATCTATCCTATTGCCTAGTCACTTTACCCCTACCTACAGTATACTGCTGTTACTGTCTATTATCTATCCTGTTGCCTAGTCACTTTACCCCTACCTACAGTATACTGTTACTGTCTATTATCTATCCTGTTGCCTAGTCACATTACCCCTACCTATATATACACATAGCTATCTCAATTACCTCGTACTCCCTGCACTTGCACTTGGTATTGGTACTTCCTGTATATAGCCATGCTATTTTGTTATTGTTATTCACTGTATATTTATTTTCTAGTGTCACTATTTGTATTATCTTTAATTCTGCATTGTTGTAAAAGGACCTGTAAGTAAGCATTTCACTGTTGGTCTACACCAATTGTTTACGAAGCATGTGACAAATAAAATGTTATTTGATTTAATAGACCCGTGTGCAACAAAAGAACACACAATGCAATGACTGACACCTGCTGGTGACTTTGGGAACTGTTTGTGGAGGGATAATATACACCTAGTGCACAAAAGATTAGGAACAACTTCCTAATATCGAGTTACACCTCCTTTTGCCCTCAGTACAGCCTCAATTTGTCTGGGGCCATGGACTCTACAAGACGTCAAAAGCGTTCCACAGGGACGTTGGCCCATGTTGACTCCAATGCTTCCCACAGTTGTGTCAAGTTGGCTGGATGTCCTTTGAGTTGTGGACCATTCTCGATACACACGGGAAATTGTTGAGTGTGAAAAACCCAGCAGCATTGCTGTTCTTGATACAAACCGGTGCGCCTGGCACCTACTACCATACCCTGTTCAAAAGCACTCAAATATTTTGGGGTAGCCTAGTGGTTAGAGCATTGGACTAGTAACCGGAAGGTTGCAAGTTCAAACCCCTGAGCTGGCAAGGTACAAATCTGTCGTTCTGCCCCTGAACAGGCAGTTAACCGACTGTTCCTAGGCCATCATTGAAAATAAGAATTTGTTCTTAACTGACTTGCCTAGTTAAATAAATGTAAATATTTTGTCTTGCCTATTCACCCTCTGAATGGCACATGTACACAATCCATGTCTCAATTGTATCAATGCTTAAAACTCCTTTAACCTGTCTCCTCACCTTCATCTATAATGACTGAAGTGGATTTAACAAGTGACATCAATAAGGGATCATAGCTTTCACTTGGGTTCACCTGGTCAGTCTGTCATGGAAAGAGCAGGTGTTCCTAATGTTTTGTACTCTTAGGGTACTGTTTTTGCACTACTTAACTGTTAAACAATAACGCTTTACGGTGCACTGAAAAATAATAAGGAATCATATAAGGCTCAATGGAAGGGTTAAGGGTCACCTCAGCTTATCTGCTCCAACTCCCAAAGGTCAGGTAAATGTAAAGCCCAAACAGAAACTTCACAAATCCACTATATGGTTTAAACACACAGAAGCTCAAGCACTATAAAGTTCCCTGGACATCCCAGTTCTCTGCTTGGCATGGTATGAAGTTCCACAAGTTTGGTCTGATGATCTACGCTACATTAACTCTTGATCTACATTTTTACATCACCAGTGTGCTTCCAATAAAAGGCTAACGTTGACCATAAAAGCATCACTTACTGACATTTCAACTGTTACCTACTCTACTACTACAACTACAAACCATGAATCAGTACAGGAGTTTGGGGAGCCCGTCTTGAATTGTTTGTCCCAGATAGCCTAGAGATGTTTAATAGTGTAATCCCAGGAACTGTGATTAACTGAGAGAGCAAGGCAGCCTTCTCAGGGATAGTGCTTTGGATAGTATGGGTGTAAAACCTTTATGTATTGGCACTTTATCACCCCCATATAGCAACGCTGTCTAGGTCTCAGTTGGATGGTGAGATCTTTTACAACAGAGGGAATACTCTGAGGTGTGCTGTTGTGTTGGCGTCCTTACTGCTTGCAATATATCTCTGTCTCCAATAAACACCCCTCCGCTACAACCGTATCTCTCGTTAGATGGCGTGTGCCTCGGCCCGTGACCCTGTATTTCTCTCGACAGAGTACAACAGCATATGCCCTACTCAGCCAGGAGGCCTAGCCACTGTATAATGGTCCACACCAACGGCATAGACATTTTGGAATGCTTATGGATGGTCAAGTACATGTATACTGTCAAGTCAGCGTTATGCAGGTCTATAGTACACGCTCACACACACACACACATTCTGTTGTTCCATACTCAGCTGCCCTCTGAAGCATGAAGGTTACAGCGAGAACGAAGACTCGTGAGTAGGACTGAAGAGGTTGTTTTCAGTTAAGTGCAGCATTAGTCTGGTCCCAGATATGTCTGGCAGCAAAAACAGATTTGGGATGAGGTAAACAAAGCCTGGGGCAATATAAAAGCTGATACTTCTCCGCAAACACTTTCAATTAGTGGAATATTATTTTCTTTAAAAAAGGAATGATTCGTAAGTATAATTTTCTAAGTATCCCTCCTAGAATGAGAGCCAATAATTGTATTTTACTCTTTTTTAGTCTGTATTAATATTGCAATAAAGTGAACTAATGGTCTTCATTTTACAGATCCAATCACACTCAGAGAAAATGTGCAGTTAGACTACGACTAGTTTTCATTATCTGTTCTTTGGGACCCCAAATCAGCAACCTAACATAATACATTCAGTGGGTGAAAGTGCTATATTTAAGAGAATACAATTTCCTTCCTCAATTGAAATACCCATAATGCATCACCTGAATTGAAGTCAATGTGGAGCCTAATAAGAAATAAGCGGCAGATTAACAATAGAGAAGGTCATAAAATGACTTTTATCACCAAAGTAATTCAGATAACCTTGTCGTCTGGGCCTCCTTCAAACACACAGGTACTGTTTTAGAAAGGAAATATTGCCTATATTTTTTTTGATAATAGCAATGGAAGAAAGGGCTTTTTTTTATTCTAGTAAAAATAAGGACGTCGGAAAGAAAAGTGAATGAAAGCCGTAGTCGATAAGAGAAACAGAAAACAAGTATCCACACAATTCAACAATTTAAATAGAATTCTAATCTCTTGAAGGAAATGGTGCACCTCAATCCCATTCCATGTCTCTGCTATTATGAGGCCTTTAAAGCGAGCAGAAACCATTTCAATACGACAGTTCAATACCACAACACAACAATGCAACTGGCAAACTAGCGATTTATAAATGCTGTCATTCATCAAAACTATGGTAGACTAGATGGGTAATGTCTTTCCTCCCTAAAACTGCGATTTACATACCAGGCATCCAGAAACCAGAAAATTACCATAGCTATTCACAATATTGGTAATTGTAATAAGTATATACATTTTCTGCCAGAGGAAGAATCTTCCAACATAGTACATAAATGGGACATCATTTTGAGAGAGCACCAGGTTCCAAACGAGCCGTTTTATAAAGAGAGTATATAGCACATCTCTGGGTGTGAGGGGTAGTATGGGGTGTTACCATCGCCTTAGTTGGAAGTCTAGGGCTATTACGGTGACCATATTACTTCCACACTGGTAGTCATGAGTCATGACCGCAGTAAAAATTCATGTGACCGTTGAGTCACAGTAATGTCCTTTTATGCACTCTGGACATGTGTTGGTAGTACCCAACTCGCTAATGACCATCAGGTCCTAATGGCCTGCTACTCAGGGCTCTATTGTCCCTCCATCAGGTCCTAATGGCCTGCTACTCAGGGCTCTGTCCTTCTAACCACTCTGACATCAATGCAAACACAATTGAAAACTCAAACACTTATCAAAACAGTATTGTGATTTTAAAACTCACCTCACTGTTATGATCAATTAGAAGTTCAACAGCAGGTTGAAACAATGTTGTTGTGAATGTTGTTTCAAAGCCTAACACAACGAAATGGACAGCCCTTTAAAGTGATGACTCAAAGCCTAACACAACGAAATGGACAGCCCTTTAAAGTGATGACTCAAAGCCTAACACAACGAAATGGACAGCCCTTTAAAGTGATGACTCAAAGCCTAACACAACGAAATGGACAGCCCTTTAAAGTGATGACTCAAAGCCTAACACAACGAAATGGACAGCCCTTTAAAGTGATGACTCAAAGCCTAACACAACGAAATGGACAGCCCTTTAAAGTGATGACTCAAAGCCTAACACAACGAAATGGACAGCCCTTTAAAGTGATGACTCAAAGCCTAACACAACGAAATGGACAGCCCTTTAAAGTGATGACTCATTCAAAACACCCATGTGCATACGCATATATGAGCCCAAGCCCCCCCCCCCAAAAAAACTGAATTAAAATAATGATTGTGTCGTTATACAATACATAGCCTAACGCCTACTACGCATGGCAGAGAACTGTATAGACCTAGGTGATAATGTTGGTTCATTGATTGTGCAGGGCGGCCGACAGTTAGCCTACAATTATAGTGAATTTGTATTTAATTTTGAATAGCCTGGTAATAGGGTATTTTTTAACTTTTCATAATCAATAGGCTAACACATTAACTTTGGCTACAGAATATCTCATCACCGTGCATGTCCATCTCCTTCCCTCTGTCATTCATTACTTTCTACAGCGTGCAGAGAGAAGGGCTGTCAACAGTTTCATGAAATATGTTTTGATGTTCCTAAACAGATTTCACTAATTTAGCACTGGGAAGCTGTAAGAACAGGGTTAAAGAGCCCATGGCATACAGGGTTTGGGTGGAATATCACCTGTGGTGCAGCGAGGCCGCATGCTTCTCAAACAGTGGTTGAGGAGTGGAGGGATATAACCAGAGTAGCCTACCCAGCATGAGTGAAAAAGTAACTGTCTGGAATGTGGCCTCCATTCGCTGTTCCAGTGCATACTGATGACATGCATTTCCCCCTGCCCCTGTTCCTACCATTTGATAATGGGCCATTCTAAATCAAAAGGAAATTTGACACATTAGTTAAGACTAGATTAAATTGAGAATAGTCTGATGGGTGAAAATATTAACGCTTGATGGGAGAACAGCATGTGCAGCCTAAGGAACAAGCTTTTTGCGACTTTCTCAAATCATCAATAGCCCCAAGTCGCATCATGCCGCCCATATAGGTTTTGATTTCTAAGAGATTCTAAGTTTTTTATCATTCACAACTAAAGTTTCCAAATAACTCTAAATCTAGCGTATAGGACCTGTTTCAAATGATCACTTTTACCCTCAACATAGCCACTTCATATGCACACTCGCTCCGGAATGGGAAAAATATCCTTTCTATTTTATAAAATCATAATTATGCAATAAGGCCCGGTGGGGGGGGATAAACCACAGTACGACGCAACACGGAGTGCTTGCATACAGCAATGTACCACAATCCCCTGAGGGATTCAACAAGTAGTTATACATTATAAACTGGTTTCCAACTTGATTAGAGCAGTAAAAATAAATGTTTTGTCATATGCGTGGTATACATTCTGATACACTTGGTTGCACTCTCTAGGAAAACTAAAATAACAAAGGCTAGCCCTAAGGTAATCTACCGAAGGTCCTACAGAGAGTTCAATCAGGACTCATTTGTGGATGAGATTAAGCATGTGCAATGGTTAGATGTGTGTAGTGGTTCTAATTCTCAGAGTAAAAACTCTACGGACCATATAAAAGCTCAAACCAAGCTTATTCTCCCAGAGGATCAATACAGCTGCATTAGACAAAGACATATTCACACAAGCACTGATATTTAACCCTTTCTCATAGGCCGAGTCTCCTCCTACACATCTGAACAAACATGGTATCTTTATTGCTAGGCAGGAAACTAAGTGATTACGGGCCATAAAAACTTTTCTTTTTCCCTTAACCTGACCTCGACCCGCTTCATCACTAATCCATGGCTCTCTCCCCTTATCAATGCCTGCCACATGTGATTACCTTCCCTACACTCAGTACATTCCAAACGTATCCATTCATCTCTGGTGTAGTCCCTCGACTACGGCACCCCTTAGGTCTCTATTACAACTAATGATTAACAACAGTTAAAGTTCAGAAATCCAAACCTATCAATAGTAAGAATGATCCTGAAATGTCACTAAGTTTGTTCATGAAATTATTTATAAGTATAGCTGATAAGCATGCCCTTTGAGGAAATGCACTGTGAGGTCAAACGGATTGCCCCATGGATTGATGATGAGCTGAGAAATGTAATGATTCAACGTTATGATGCCAAAAAAGTAGCAGATAAATCTGCCACTGTGTTTGATAAGCAAAGTTATTGTAAATTAAGAAATCTAGTGACCAAGCTAAACAAAGGAAAGAAGGGATTCTATCCGCAAAATTGATGAAGTAAAGGGTGATGGGGGAAAAACATGGGTAGGAATTCCAACATGTCTGGCTCTGTTGTTGAATCAGATGGTATATTTATGACAAAATGACATGACATCGCAAACTACTTTAATTAATATTTTACAGGCAAAGTGGACAAGTTGAGGAATGCTATGATTCCAATATACCCTTCTAAAAGATTGTATCATGAAAGAGAGGCATTGCATGTTTGAATTTCATCCAGTAGAAAGGGAAGAGGTAGAAAGGATGCTGTTGTCTCTTTCGGATGACGTCACCTGGTCCAGATAATCTTGACGCCAAATTGTTTAGAGGCACAGCTAACCAAATATCTACCCCAATCTCTCATATCATATTTTACTAAGTGCTTGATGTATGGTGTGTGCACAGAAGTCTGGAAGGAGTCAAAGGTTATTCCACTACCTAACGATAAAAAAAAATCTGCATTCATTGGTCCTAAGTCATCCTATAAACTTGCTGCCTGTGTTAAGAAAATTATATCTGTACAAATTAAGGTTTATTTCTCATGTAAATGGTCTGATAATGGGTTTCCAGAATGCATACAAAGAAGGGCATTCTACGAGTACGGCCTTAGCACAAATGACAGATAATTGGTTAAAGAGTATGGATGACAGGATGTTAGTTGGTGTTGTGTTGCCAGATTTCAGTGCTGCTTTTGATGTAATTGATCATGAACTGTTACTAGGTAAACTTAAATGTTATGGTTTTAAGTCTGCAGCTCTATCCTGGATGGAAAGCTACCTATGCAGAAGGCAAAAAGTGTTCTTTAATGGTGACTTTTCAAACAGTAAAGATATACACTGTAGTGTTCCTCAAGGAAGTTGACTCTCAAGGAAGTACTCTAGGCCCACATCTCGACTCTCTTTACTAATGATTTACTTTCAGTAATGAACAAAGCAAGAGTGGTCATTTATGCTGATGACTCTATAATGTAAAGCGCAGCATCAGAATGTTATGAGCTAACAGATGTACTGAGCAATGAACTAAGAATGGTGTTTGCGTGCGCTGATGTGAACAAATTGGTCTTGAACATTTCTAAAACTAAATGTATTGTATTTGGTTCAAGATAAATTCTTGCTGATGATCCCCAATTGAATTTGTCGATGAATAGAACGCATGTAGAGCAAGTAAAAAATACAAATAAACTACTAGGCGTCATGTTGGACGCAGCTTTATCATGGTCAGAACACATAGATAGTATTGTGCTTAAGATGGGTAAGGGAAGTACTGTTACAAGAAAATGTTCAGAGTATTTAACATCTAGCACTCTGAATCAGGTGATTCAATCCCTGGTCCTATCACACTTAGAGAACCGTCCAGTTATATGGTCAATCCCTGGTTCTATCACACTTAGAGTACCGTCCAGTTATATGGTCAATCCCTGGTTCTATCACACTTAGAGTACCGTCCAGTTATATGGTCAATCCCTGGTTCTATCACACTTAGAGTACCGTCCAGTTATATGGTCAATCCCTGGTTCCATCACACTTAGAGTACCGTCCAGTTATATGGTCAATCCCTGGTTCCATCACACTTAGAGTACCGTCCAGTTATATGGTCAATCCCTGGTCCTATCACACTTAGAGAACTGTCCAGTTATATGGTCAATCCCTGGTCCTATCACACTTAGAGTACCGTCCAGTTATATGGTCAATCCCTGGTTCTATCACACTTAGAGTACCGTCCAGTTATATGGTCAATCCCTGGTTCTATCACACTTAGAGTACCGTCCAGTTATATGGTCAATCCCTGGTCCTATCACACTTAGAGTACCGTCCAGTTATATGGTCAATCCCTGGTTCTATCACACTTAGAGTACTGTCCAGTTCATCAGCGCACGCAAACACCATTCTTAGTTCATTGCTCAGTACATCTGTTAGCTCATTACATTATGACGCTGCGCTTTACATTGTAGAGTCATCAGCATAAATGACCACTCTTGCTTTGTTCATTACTGAAAGTAAATCATATGGTCAATCCCTGGTCCTATCACACTTAGAGAACTGTCCAGTTATATGGTCAATCCCTGGTTCTATCACACTTAGAGAACTGTCCAGTTATATGGTCAATCCCTGGTTCTATCACACTTAGAGAACTGTCCAGTTATATGGTCAATCCCTGGTTCTATCACACTTAGAGAACTGTCCAGTTATATGGTCAATCCCTGGTCCTATCACACTTAGAGAACCGTCCAGTTATATGGTCAATCCCTGGTTCTATCACACTTAGAGTACCGTCCAGTTATATGGTCAATCCCTGGTCCTATCACACTTAGAGAACTGTCCAGTTATATGGTCAATCCCTGGTCCTATCACACTTAGAGAACTGTCCAGTTATATGGTCAATCCCTGATTCTATCACACTTAGAGAACTGTCCAGTTATATGGTCAATCCCTGGTTCTATCACACTTAGAGAACTGTCCAGTTATATGGTCAATCCCTGGTTCTATCACACTTAGAGAACTGTCCAGTTATATGGTCAATCCCTGGTCCTATCACACTTACAGTACCGTCCAGTTATATGGTCACCTGCAGCAACAAAATATATAAAACATCTCCAAATGGCTCAGAACAGGGCTGGTAGATTATCTCTTCATTGCTCAGAACAGGGCTGGTAGATTATCTCTTCATTGCTCAGAACAGGGCTGGTAGATTATCTCTTCATTGCTCAGAACAGGGCTGGTAGATTATCTCTTCATTGCTCAGAACAGGGCTGGTAGATTATCTCTTCATTGCTCAGAACAGGGCTGGTAGATTATCTCTTCATTGCTCAGAACAGGGCTGGTAGATTATCTCTTCATTTTTTTTTTTTTTTTTTTTTTTTTTCACCTTTATTTAACCAGGTAGGCTAGTTGAGAACACCTTTATTTAACCAGGTAGGCTAGTTGAGAACAGGTTCTCATTTGCAACTGCGACCTGGCCAAGATAAAGCATAGCAGTGTGAACAGACAACACAGAGTTACACATGGAGCAAACAATTAACAAGTCAATAACACAGAGAAAAAAAGGGGAGTCTATATACAATGTGTGCAAAAGGCATGAGGTAAGCGAATAATTACAATATTGCAGATTAACACTGGAGTGATAAATGATCATGTACAGGTAGAGATATTGGTGTGCAAAAGAGCAGAAAAGTAAATAAATAAAAACTGTGGGGATGCGGTAGGTGAAAATGGGTGTGCTATTTTATGTACAGCTGCAGCGATCGGTTAGCTGGTCAGCTAGCTGATGTTTGAAGTTGGTGAGGGAGATAAGTCTCCAACTTCAGCGATTTTTGCAATTCGTTCCAGTCACAGGCAGCAGAGTACTGGAACGAAAGGCGGCCGAATGAGGTGTTGGCTTTAGGTATGATCAATGAGATACACCTGCTGGAGCGCGTGCTACGGATGGGTGTTGCCATCGTGACCAGTGAGCTGAGATAAGGCGGAGCTTTGCCTAGCATGGCCTTGTAGATGACCTGAAGCCAGTGGGTCTGGCGACGAATATGTAGCGAGGGCCAGCCGACTAGAGCATACAAGTTGCAGTGGTGGGTAGTATAAGGTGCTTTAGTGACAAAACGGATGGCACTGTGATAAACTGCATCCAGTTTGCTGAGTAGAGTGTTGGAAGCAATTTTGTAGATGACGTCGCCGAAGTCGAAGATCGGTAGGATAGTCAGTTTTACTAGGGTAAGCTTGGCAGCGTGAGTGAAGGAGGCTTTGTTGCGGAATAGAAAGCCGATTCTTGATTTGATTTTCGATTGGAGATGTTTGATATGGGTCTGGAAGGAGAGTTTGCAGTCTAGCCAGACACCTAGGTACTTATAGGTGACCACATATTCAAGGTCGGAGCCATCCAGTGTGGTGATGCTAGTCGGGCATGCGGGTGCATTGCTCTATCCGTATGAATATTATCCAAATGCATTAGAATCTCTCATGGCTTCACATTAAAAACAAACTACTATCCAGTCTTCTGATTTTCTTTAGGAATGTTTTATTTAAAATAAACATTTTAAAAAATAGTATTTTTCTGGTCAGTTAGTACATACTAGCAACATGCATAACCACCAAACCAGACAGACAAATTCAGGGCAGCTAAAACAACCCAAGCCAAGAACAAATAGCCTTAAATCTACAGATTTATATAAAGCCTTAGCTGAATGGAACTCTTTACCAATCCATATTTCTCAGGCAAAAAGTAAATCCACCTTCAAGGAAAAACAAAGGACATCTAATGTAATGGACCCTATGACTGGACAGGAAATAGACAGAACATCTATTGTGATGGACCCTATGACTGGACAGGAAATAGACAGAACATCTAATGTAATGGACCCTATGACTGGACAGGAAATAGACAGAACATCTAATGTAATGGACCCTATGACTGGACAGGAAATAGACAGAACATCTAATGTAATGGACCCTATGACTGGACAGGAAATAGACAGAACATCTAATGTAATGGACCCTATGACTGGACAGGAAATAGACAGAACATCTTATGTAATGGACCCTATGACTGGACATGAAATAGACAGAACATCTAATGTAATGGACCCTATGACTGGACAGGAAATAGACAGAACATCTAATGGACCCTATGACTGGACAGGAAATAGACAGAACATCTAATGGACCCTATGACTGGACAGGAAATAGACAGAACATCTAATGTAATGGACCCTATGACTGGACAGGAAATAGACAGAACATCTAATGTAATGGACCCTATGACTGGACAGGAAATAGACAGAACATATAATGTAATGGACCCTATGACTGGACAGGAAATAGACAGAACATCTATTGTGATGGACCCTATGATTGGACAGGAAATAGACAGAACATCTAATGTAATGGACCCTATGACTGGACAGGAAATAGACAGAACATCTAATGTAATGGACCCTATGACTGGACAGGAAGTAGACAGAACATCTAATGTAATGGACCCTATGACTGGACAGGAAATAGACAGAACATCTAATGTAATGGACCCTATGACTGGACAGGAAATAGACAGAACATCTAATGTAATGGACCCTATGACTGGACAGGAAATAGACAGAACATCTAATGTAATGGACCCTATGACTGGACAGGAAATAGACAGAACATCTAATGTAATGGACCCTATGACTGGACAGGAAATAGACAGAACATCTAATGTAATGGACCCTATGACTGGACAGGAAATAGACAGAACATCTAATGTAATGGACCCTATGACTGGACAGGAAATAGACAGAACATCTAATGTAATGGACCCTATGACTGGACAGGAAATAGACAGAACATCTAATGTAATGGACCCTATGACTGGACAGGAAATAGACAGAACATCTAATGTAATGGACCCTATGACTGGACAGGAAATAGACAGAACATCTAATGTGATGGACCCTATGACTGGACAGGAAATAGACAGAACATCTAATGTGATGGACCCTATGACTGGACAGGAAATAGACAGAACATCTAATGTGATGGACCCTATGACTGGACAGGAAATAGACAGAACATCTAATGTGATGGACCCTATGACTGGACAGGAAATAGACAGAACATCTAATGTGATGGACCCTATGACTGGACAGGAAATAGACAGAACATCTAATGTGATGGACCCTATGACTGGACAGGAAATAGACAGAACATCTAATGTGATGGACCCTATGACTGGACAGGAAATAGACAGAACATCTAATGTGATGGACCCTATGACTGGACATGAAATAGACAGAACATCTAATGTAATGGACCCTATGACTGGACAGGAAATAGACAGAACATCTAATGTGATGGACCCTATGACTGGACAGGAAATAGACAGAACATCTAATGTGATGGACCCTATGACTGGACAGGAAATATGAAGCATCAACTGAATGTTAAATGTGTTTCCTGTCAGGTATTTTAATGACCTGTATTGTCTACTTGTTGAATGTTTGTGATGTATTGATTTGTGGTTGTTTGTAATGTCTTGTTAATTGGTGTTGGACCCCAGAAAGATTAGCAAGAGTTACGGTGTTAGCTAATTGGGATCCAAATAAAAAATGACTAAATATACCACGGCTTTCAGCCATCAGTATTCGAACCACCCAGTTTATAATATAATGGCATGGGACTTATACACATATCTTGTATGCTAAAGCAAGCCTAGAACCTATGGCATGGCACATAGCCAGATAAGCAATATATAAGTTGGCCTACATTATGTTATCTGAAATCCATTTTTCTTTATATCATGTTTCTTTAGAAACTGCCTAAAATAAATCATGTATGTATTGTGACGGTGTACGTGAAATGTATGTATTGTGACGGTGTACGTGAAATGTATGTATTGTGACGGTGTACGTGAAATGTATGTATTGTGACGGTGTACGTGAAATGTATGTATTGTGACGGTGTACGTGAAATGTATGTATTGTGACGGTGTACGTGAAATGTATGTATTGTGACGGTGTACATGAAATGTATGTATTGTGACGGTGTACATGAAATGTATGTATTGTGACGGTGTACATGAAATGTATTTATTGTGACGGTGTATATTAAATTTATTTATTGGCCTGGAGATGCTAAACATGTTTATGTTAATTAACGATAAATTATGGTGAGAAGATTATAATTTTTTTGTCTCAGCATAAATCATATCTTCATTACAAAAATATGAAAGGTGACATAACCAACTTTCAGACAGAAACACAGGTAGAGTTACTGTACAATGTCTTTCACATGACAATAACCGGCAGACAAAATGTAATGAGCACCACAGCCCTATATGGGGCATGATTTTGTATGGGTAAGTATTGCTAGCTTCCAAACAAGCCGTTTTATAAAGAGAGTATACAGTAAAGCTCTGAGTGTGAGGGGGTGTTACCATCGCCTTAGTTGTAGGTCTGGCACAGGGACACTACGCAGCGCTGCCCCCATCACCATGAAGAAGACTGACAGTAAAAGAGACGCCCGCAGACCTGCAGCATAGGAGGGGAGAGTTGGAGAGGGGAAAGGGAAGAGGTGAAATGGGGAGAGGTGGAGAGGGGACAGGGAAGAGGTGAAATGGGGAGAGGTGGAGAGGGGACAGGGAAGAGGTGGAGAGGGAAGAGGTGAAATGGGGAGAGGTGGAGAGGGGACAGGGAAGAGGTGAAATGGGGAGAGGGAAGAGGTGAAATGGGGAAGAGGTTGAAAGGGGACAGGGAAGGGGTGAAATGGGGAAGAGGTGGAGAGGGGACAGGGAAGGGGTGAAATTGGGAAGGGGTGAAATGGGGAAGAGGTGGAGAGGGGAAGGGGAAGAGGTGGAGAGGGGAAGGGGAAGAGGTGGAGAGGGGAAGGGGAAGAGGTGGAGAGGGGAAGGGGAAGAGGTGGAGAGGGGAAGGGGAAGAGGTGGAGAGGGGAAGAGGTGGAGAGGGGAAGGGGAAGAGGTGGAGAGGGGAAGAGGTGGAGAGGGGAAGAGGTGGAGAGGGGAAGGGGTGAAATGGGGAGAGGTGGAGAGGGGAAGGGAAAGAGGTGAAATGGGGAGAGGTGGAGAGGGGAAGAGGTGAAATGGGGAGAGGTGGAGAGTACAGAGAGAAAAAGTGGAGGTTATTTTGTATTCTGAAATTCTGTTCCAAAGGTCATATATTTTGTATAATTGTTGAGACCTCATGCTATACATTATCCAAAATATGAATCACGAGTCCCTAGCCAACTCCCTCCAAACCACAACATCATAATTCTGTTCCTGACTTAAGTCTACATTTTCAGTTTCCACCACATCACCATAATTTAAGGGAACTTCTGTTCCCTCTTCTCTCATTTCCTCTTGGTAGTGATGAGTGAGAGAGAGTCACTAGTTGAGAAAGTACACAATTATTGGTGACAAATTACTAGTATTACAAACTAAAATATGACTTTAATCTGATATGAAATGTAGAGAAACATCGGTGCCTCTGAATGTTTATGCGGGTTCCCGTTGGGAACTCCCTGTTTCTGTCTGTCAGATTGGCCTCTCTCTCTGTACTAAAGAGGGCACAACTAAACAACGGCAGATGCTGGTATGTAAATTCTTTGTGTACAAAATATCTTTCATTCTAATCTCTACCATGCAGTCGCTAGAGCTGCCTTTCATCTGGTTGGCCTACATATAGCAGGGTGGCTCCTCATGAAACGAGAGAAATACCATGATTTGGGGGATTTTCAATAAATGTTATCTATAGAAAGGTCCTTTAGAGGTAGGATAGTTTACATATATTTGAGAATGACCTCCTTTAAGACTCCATAATATTTTATATTTTGCTCCAGAGTGGCGCAACAGTCTATGTCACTGCATCTTAGTGCTTGAGGAGTCACTACCGACACCCTGGTTCGATTCCAGGCTGCATCACAACCGGCCGTGATTGGGAGTCCCATACGACAGCACACAATTGGCCCAGCGTCGTCCGGGTGTGGCCGGTGTAGGCCATCATTTTAAATAAGAATTTGTTCTTAACTGACTTGCCTAGTTAAATAAAGGTTAAACAACAATATGAATAATACATTTTTAAAAATGTAAAAGGTGCTAAAAAGCTTTGTAATATGAGTAGTAGTTTGATTTCAAAAACACATTCCTTAGATACATTTATGAATATTGACAATTATAAACTGGGTGGTTCGAGCCCTAAATGCTGATTGGCTGACAGCCGTGGTATATCAGACAGTATATCACGGGTATGACAAAACATTTATTTTTACTGCTCTAATTACGTTGGTAACCAGTTTATAATAGCAATAAGGCACCTCTGGGGTTTGGGGTACATGACCAATATACCACGGCTAAGGGCTGTATCCAGGCACTCGCGTTGCCTCAGCACTTAGCCGTGGTATAATTGTACATATTTTTTATTTCACCTGTATTTAAACAGGTAGGACATTTGAGAACAAGTTCTCATTTACAACTGCGACCTGGCCAAGATAAAGCAAAGCAGTGCGACACAAACAACACAGAGTTACACATGGAATAAACAAACATACAGTCAATAACACAATAGAAAAGTCTATATGGGCAAATGAAGTAAGATTAGGGAGGTAAGGCAATAAATAGGCCGCAGTGGCGAAATAATTACAATTTAGCAAATAAACACTGGAGTGATAGATGTGCAGAAGATGAATGTGCAAGTAGGGATATTGGGGTGCAAAGGAGAAAAAAAATATAAATAAAATAAACAACAATATGGAGACGAGGTAGATTGGATGGGCTATTTACAGATGGGCTATGTACAGGTGCAATGATCTGTAAGCTGTTCAGATAGCTGATGCGTCAAGTTAAAGGGAGATATGAGTCTCCAGCTTCAGTGATTTTTGCAATTCGTTCCAGTCATTGGCAGCAGAGAACTGGAAGGAAAGGTGGCCCAAAGAGGAGCCAGTGGGTTTGGTGACAAATATGAAGCGAGGGCCAGCCAATGAGAGCATACAGGTCACAGTGGTGAGTAGTATATGGGGCTTTGGTGAGGAAACAGATGGCACTGTGATAGACTGCATCCAATTTGCTGAGTAGAATGTTGGAGGCTATTTTGTAAATGACATTGCCGAAGTCAAGGATCGGTAGGATAGTCCATTTTAAGAGAGTATGTTAGGAAGCATGAGTGGTAGGATGCTTTGTTGCGAAATAGGAAGCCGATTCTAGATTTAATTTTGGATTGGAGATGCTTAATATGAGTCTGCTTAATGGTTAAATATAAACATTTTGATTTTACTAATTTTTCTATATAATTGTTAAACATAATATACTCCATGGGCATATTAATGTTCTCTGCTAGTTTATTGTTTCAGATTTTGATTATTGAAATCAAAATACTACTCATATTACAGAGCAAGCGGTAAAGCGTCATATGAGAGGCCTGGGGAAGGTCAAAATATCACAAATATTCCAACTTGAATTAATTATTTCTCAATTATGCTTTAGGTTTACAAATATATGTCAACAATCGCTACTCCAAAAGGTCCGTCCTAATCAGTACATTTAGTAAAAAATCTCCCAAAATCGTGGTCTTATTTGGTTCTAGTTTTGTGAGGAATCACCCAGCAGCAAAACAAACCAGAAACTGAAACTTCCAACTTTGAGTGTAATAGGTAGAAATAGAAGAAGTGTGACTTGTCATGCCGTCATGCTTGATTAGGAAATCATCTCCTGAATTTGAGTCAGGCACACCATCCTTTGAAGGTTACCGCATAGCTACTGTTTTTGCAGAGAAACATACCAACATGCCTGTATATACATCCCTGAGGGGTCTCTGAAAATCAATGTCTGGCAGGATTTTATGGATTTAAACATGTCGACTTAGAAAATCAGATGCACCGCAACACACAACTTTGTAACGCAAACTCCCAACAAGTGATCTCCTTTCTCTGACACATTCTGCCACCCTCAGCATGTGTGCCCTCCACTCTACTTATTACATATTATAGGAGCCTATTCCACAGATGAGTCATATATGATGGATTCTGTATGTCACCTTTCAGATGCCACAGAGGAGAGATCATCAGCATTTTTTAAATGGTGGTAAGAGAAATCCCAGCAGCAAGCATATTTCACCTTAGAGATGAGGCTTAGCTGTTACTACGCCTGCAGTCTATCCTTAAACCCCACAGACTCTTGTCAAAAGCAGTGGACCATATAGGGAATAGGGTGCCATTTGGGATGTGGAGCAGTGTACCTCACTGCTCCACATGGGCCACAGACCAAATCATGCTACAGATTAACACATGCTTTTAAAGAGTTACATTTCAAGGGGTTTTATTGACTTAGAGGTTGTGAATCCTAAACTCCTATTGACAACAATGCAAGTCTAAGTGAAAACTCGATTGAAGAGGAAGTTAGTATTTGCCCGAATGAACAAAGTTATGAAACACAATGAACGATATGACACTGTTATGGCCTTTTACTATGTGACACCCAATAGCCACTTCATCTTTTTGTTTTAAAAGAGACTGTCATGAGATGTGCCTAGATGACTAACTAACCACAAACAGGTGCCCTTTGTTTTCATATGCTGTATATGTTATTTGCTTTTGTATGTTTCCAAGGAGTCAAATAAAATGTTTTTGCCAGCTGATAGTGTGGTCCGGGTGTTAGATGGGTAACTGTTTTTGTCAGCTGATAGTGTGGTCCGGGTGTTAGATGGGTAACTGTTTTTGTCAGCTGATAGTGTGGTCCGGGTGTTAGATGGGTAACTGTTTTAAACAGGTGATAGTGTGGTCCAGGTGTTAGATGGGTAACTGTTTTTGTCAGCTGATAGTGTGGTCCGGGTGTTAGATGGGTAACTGTTTTAAACAGGTGATAGTGTGGTCCAGGTGTTAGATGGGTAACTGTTTTAAACAGGTGATAGTGTGGTCCGGGTGTTAGATGGGTAACTGTTTTTGTCAGCTGATAGTGTGGTCCGGGTGTTAGATGGGTAACTGTTTTAAACAGGTGATAGTGTGGTCCAGGTGTTAGATGGGTAACTGTTTTAAACAGGTGATAGTGTGGTCCGGGTGTTAGATGGGTAACTGTTTTTGTCAGCTGATAGTGTGGTCCGGGTGTTAGATGGGTAACTGTTTTAAACAGGTGATAGTGTGGTCCGGGTGTTAGATGGGTAACTGTTTTTGTCAGCTGATAGTGTGGTCCAGGTGTTAGATGGGTAACTGTTTTAAACAGGTGATAGTGTGGTCCGGGTGTTAGATGGTAACTGTTTTAAACAGGTGATAGTGTGGTCCAGGTGTTAGATGGTAACTGTTTTAAACAGGTGATAGTGTGGTCCAGGTGTTAGATGGGTAACTGTTTTAAACAGGTGATAGTGTGGTCCGGGTGTTAGATGGTAACTGTTTTAAACAGGTGATAGTGTGGTCCAGGTGTTAGATGGTAACTGTTTTAAACAGGTGATAGTGTGGTCCAGGTGTTAGATGGTAACTGTTTTAAACAGGTGATAGTGTGGTCCAGGTGTTAGATGGTAACTGTTTTAAACAGGTGATAGTGTGGTCTGGGTGTTAGATGGTAACTGTTTTAAACAGGTGATAGTGTGGTCCAGGTGTTAGATGGTAACTGTTTTAAACAGGTAATAGTGTGGTCTGGGTGTTAGATGGTAACTGTTTTAAACAGGTGATAGTGTGGTCCAGGTGTTAGATAGTAACTGTTTTAAACAGGTGATAGTGTAGTCCAGGTGTTAGATGGTAACTGTTTTAAACAGCTGATGTGGAGGAACTGGTTTGGTGATTAACAGGCATGACTGGTAGGCAGCACTTCTGAGTGTTACTTTAACTGTCAGTAAACAATACTTGACTGTTGTTTAAGAGCTCAATGAAAGAGATTTCACAATTTCACAACATAACACATAAGTGGCCGGCAGCAAAAATTCCACAAGACAGCCAGTCAGTCACCATTTCGTATAGGAACATGTGATTTTGTGGTGGCTAGATCATAATGACTACAACAAAAGACTTGAACTTACTGAAAAGACAGAAGCATTTTGTTCTTTCTGTGTGTCAGACAATCGGTGAGGCCAACCTACATGATCCCTTACAGAAAAAAAACACATGATTTCAAATGTGGAACACTTCACGTGATCTTGTGCAGTTTCATGTTATCACATGTTGCTTTACTGTTGTCATCACATTAACTTCACGTAACATTTCATGAAAACATGTTTTTGAAACACTTCACATGTGATCACGTGAATTTCATGTGATTTTTCATTGAGACGACAGATGTAAATACAGGGAATTATTGTTTACCTGGTTTTCAGACCCTTTCTCATAGTTTAATCATTTAAGGTATTTTTTGGACTGGATGTATATTTTAACTATTCTTATCTCAACATAGGCACACCAAAATTAAACTAGGCCAGTTATTTCAGATGTTGTGTATACGTTGAGGGAAATGTTTGTTTCCCATTCTTATGGTTGATTGGATAAAAAACGTCAATCAATTATGACCTATGATATCTAGTTATCAATACCTACTCCTTTTTTCCCGATGATGTATACGTCAACAATTCCCAAGTCGCTGTAGCATGCAATGACATAACCCTGGGGAAATAGAATTTGACAATGGTGACATACATTTGTAAAGATGTACTGTCATCTCGAACAAAACATCTCACCTTTCTTGTCCATCAGCCACATAAATAGCAGCCACGGGGTGAACCCAACTGGTCCCCACAGAACCAGCACGGCGATGTCAGATTTGGCGAAATCGTACGCGTGAATGGCAGAGTTCTGAATTGGGCCCCAAGTGTTCCATACCATCCCTTGCATGAACGCCAGCAAAGAAAATAGAGTCAGAACCAGCCATCTTCTCCCGTAGACTCGGCTGTAAACTGGCTGAATGCTCGTCTCGGGGTTAGGAGGAAAAATGAGTGGTTCCCTTTCGCCCTCGGTGCTCGATGCAGCACCCATCGCATTTCATACAGCGCAGCGTTCGTTCAGCAGTGACTTAATCCGCGCGCGATGTCCTATATTTGATTACACAATGGCAACAAATGTATGTAACTTCAAAATCAGTTGCCCAGAGAAACAATAACAACCCATGTCGCTGTAACAATTCAAGCTGCACTGCGCATGCCTGAACGGAAGTAGTCACAATTTTGAAACTTAAACCCGTTGTCATCCATGTTGGTCCCTTCCTCAATAGATGTGAACGTGATTTTCAGCCCTTATTGAGTCGGAATGGCCCCCTAGTTTAACATTACGGTATTATTGGGGAAAAGTCGCTCACTTGAGTTTTGTTTACTCCCTCTCTGATTTGTTCGTGGACGTGTAAAGAAAGGTGAGCCCCAGATGATTGCTGTGCTTGCCAAACTGCTTACTTAGGTTTATTTTCGTGAAGTGTGGTGAGAGTTTAGAGATGTCATTCTTTTATTATCAATTGTCTTCTATGCTGTTGTCACAATATAGTTGTAATATGTGTTTGTTTGAGTCTCTCTGGTTAAGTGATAATGCCCGAGAAGCCAGTGTTTGGAGGATACATTGGTACGGGTGTTGTTGGCCCGAGACGAAGTACAGAACCGGTGTTGTGCATAAAATCTCCCCGTCAGAATTCTCCCCCATTTCACTCCCCCATCACACGCAATTCTTCATTACTGCGACTTGCTTGGACTGTTGCTTGTACACTGTTGTCAGTTTAGCCTATATTTCGCTGATCTTCGTAGTAGAATGCATTTTTTTATGTGTGTCCTTCAAGGCAGCTGTCAATGATCCCGTTAAGCTGCGTTTCATTTTTTTTTATGGCGATTTGATCGCGGGGGAGGCATTAGTAATGTCTTCAGTTTTCGGTTTGGCCATTTGTTTATAGTGTATTAGTCTAAATAAATCTATTTGCCAAAATTCGTTATCTCTCCCATGTCTTATTCGACAAGTAGTTGTGAAATGTTTATTGCTTGCCTGCATTTTACTCCCTCTGTTTAATGTAACACACATACGTTAATTATTAATTTACGTTGCCTATCCTGGCGTGAAGTTTGTGCTATATAAAGTATTTGACTGATGTGTGCCACAGAAATTCTTTGATTATAGTGACAAAATTAAGTAAATTAGAAGGGGGTGGGGAGGATTTCGGCAAGGCCATTTTCTTGCCTTCTATCTTGGGACTGTAAGGCCTGGCACACTTCAGAATCATTTTGGTAGCTCATGTTGATCAGTATTGTGTGCTACAAGAAAGTATTTGACTCTAGCCACAAAATTAAGGAAATTAGAATGAATGGGGCCATGTATCGTGAGATTGAGTGAAAACCTCCTTCCATCAGCAAGGACATTGAAGATGAAACGTGGCTGGGTCTTTCAGCATGACAATGATCCCAAACACACCGCCCGGGAAACGAAGAGTGGCTTCCTAAGAAGCATTTCAAGATCCTGGAGTGGCCTAGCCAGTCTCCAGATCTCAACCCCATAGACAATCTTTGGAGGGAGTTGAAAGTCTGTGTTGCCCAGCAACAGCCCCAAAACATCACTGCTCTAGAGGAGATCTGCAAGGAGGAATGGGCCAAAATACCAGCAACAGTGTGTGAAAACCTTGTGAAGGCTTACAGAAAACGTTTGACCTCTGTCATTGTCAACAAATGGTATATAACAAAGTATTGAGATAAGTATTTGGTCAATAGCAAAAGTTTATTTTCCATCATCATTTGCAAATAAATTCATTTAAAATCCTACAATGTGATTTTTTTTTCAGGATTTTTTTTTCTCATTGTCTGTCATAGTTGAAGTGTACCTATTGTGAAAATGACAGGCCTCATCTTTTTAAGTGGGACAACGTGCACAATTGGTGGCTGACTAAATACTTTTGTCCCACTGTATAGTATGTGGACAACTACAAATACCTAGGTGTCTGGCTAGACTGTAAACTCTACTTCCAGACTCATATTAAACATCTCCATTCCAAAATTAAATCTTGAATAAAGCTTCCTATTTCGCAACAAAGCCTCCTTCACGCACACCACCAAACATACCCTCATAAAACTGACTATCCTACTGATCCTCAACTTCGGCGATGTCATTTACAAAATAGTCTCCAACACTCTACTCAGCAAATTGGATGCAGTCCTTCAGTGCCATCCGTTTTGTCACCAAAGCCCCATATACTACCCACCACTGTGACCTGTATGCTCTTGTCAGCTGGCCCTCACTACATATTTGTCGCCAGACCCACTGGCTCCAGGTCATCTAAGTCTTTGTTAGGTAAAGCTCCGCCTTATCTCAGCTCACTTGTCACGATAACACCCACCCATGCACGCACTCCAGCAGGTATATCTCACTGGTCATCCCCAAAGCCAACACCTCCTTTGGCCACCTTTCCTTCCAGTTCTCTGCTGGAAAGAATTGCAAAAATCGCTGAAGTTGGAGACTCATCTCCCTCACTAACTTTAAACATCAGCTATCTGAGCAGCTTACCGATAGCTGCAGCTGTACACAGCCCATCTGTAAATTTCCCATCCAATCTAACCTACCTTATCACCATATTGTTTTTATTTACTTGTTTGCTCTTTCTCACACCAGTATTTCTACTTGCACATCATCTGCTCATCTATCACTTGTTAATTTGCTAAATTGTAATTACTTCGCTACTATGGCTTATAATTATTGCCTTAACTCACGCCATTTTCACACACTGAATATAGACTTTTTTTCCCCTATTGTGTTATTGACCGCCAACAACACAGCTAACACATGTTTTCTATTTATAGTTCTTTGTACATATCAATACAAATCATGCTGATTCATTATTGACTGGCTGAGAAAAGCTGTCTGCCTGTCTCATCTCTGCTTCCGACACGTTCATTACTATGGGACATCTGGAGATCAAATTGAAATATCAGAACAATGTTGCAAATGTCGGTGAGACAGTCAGCAAGGTTTATACAAATCTCCGCCGTTAAACTAAATGTGTAAAAGAAATGTGAGATAATGTCTAGATGCTTTATAGTGGAGATCAATTTTATAAATTGCCTGGCTGTGCTGATGACAGTGGATTGTGCAGTCAGATGGAACAGAGTAAATCTGCATTTTTAATGTCATTAAGCATGTAGTAATTTATGAAATAGACACTGGCTGGAATGCGGTTTTAACCAATCTGCATTCAGCATCCGTTGTATAATTACCTTTAAGATCATTTCATCTGATGATGCAGATGACAGGCAATCAGAACGTTCCTCATGTTGCCTTTCATTAAAATATTGGCTATGTGGCAACAAGTGTGTCACACAAATCACATAGAATTTGGGCAACTAGCGAATAATAATTGTATTAATTAACCTCTCTCCTGACCCTGTTTACCTGTTATCCTCAGGCTCAGCTATGACCCCCAAGCCCTTCAGCCCAGAAGAGATCCAGAAGATCCTGGGATCTCTACAGAGGCCTGCCGTCTTCCTCAACATTACCTGTGATTGGCCAGTGCTCCTCTGGACTGTAGACCACCTGTCACGATGCCTTGGAGGGAAGGCTGTCCGGTTCAGAATGGGAAGGAGACAGCATGAAAAGAGTAAGAGAACGGCCCAGTGCAGAAACGACTCCAACCCCTACCCCCTATGCACGTCATGCACCCCTACCCCCTATGCACATTTGGTATGACACTACAAGCTTGGCTCACCTGTATTTGGGGAGTTTCTCACATTCTTCTCTACAGATCCTTTCTAGCTCTGTCAGATTGAAATTGAGATTCAGATTGAGATGTTCAATCAGGTTCAAGTCTGGGCTCTGGCTGGGCCACTCAAGGACATTCAGAGAGTTGTCCCGAAGCCCCTCTTGCATTGTTTTGGCTGTGTGCTTAAGGTCGTTGTACTGTTGGAAGGTGAACCTCTGCCCCAGTCTGAGGTCCTGAGCAGTCTGGAGCAGGTTCTCATCAAGGATCTCTAAGTGCTTTGCTTTGTTCATCTTTCCCTTGATCCTGAGTACTCTCCCGATTGCTCAGTTTGGCCGGGCAGCCAGCTCTAGGAAGAGTGTTGGTGGTTCCAAACTTCTTCCATTTAAGAACGATAGAGGCTACTGTGTTCTTGGGGACCTTCAATGCTGCAGACATTTTTGGTTACCCTCCCCAGATCTGTGCCTCGACACAATCCTGTCTTGGAGCTCTACGGACAATTCCTTCGACCTCATAACTTGGTTTTTGCTCTGACATGCACTGTCAACCGTGGGACCTTATATAGATAGATGTGTGCCTTCCCAAATCATTTTACATTTACATTTAAGTCATTTAGCAGACGCTCTTATCCAGAGCGACTTACAAATTGGTGCATTCACCTTATGACATCCAGTGGAACAGTCACTTTACAATAGTGCATCTAAATCTTAAAGGGGGGGGTGAGAAGGATTACTTATCCTATCCTAGGTATTCCTTAAAGAGGTGGGGTTTCAGGTGTCTCCGGAAGGTGGTGATTGACTCCGCTGTCCTGGCGTCATGAGGGAGTTTGTTCCACCATTGGGGGGCCAGAGCAGTGAACAGTTTTGACTGGGCTGAGCGGGAACTGTACTTCCTCAGTGGTAGGGAGGCGAGCAGGCCAAAGGTTGATGAACGCAGTGCCCTTGTTTGGGTGTAGGGCCTGATCAGAGCCTGGAGGTACTGAGGTGCCGTTCCCCTCACAGCTCCGTAGGCAAGCACCATGGTCTTGTAGCGGATGCGAGCTTCAACTGGAAGCCAGTGGAGAGAGCGGAGGAGCGGGGTGACGTGAGAGAACTTGGGAAGGTTGAACACCAGACGGGCTGCGGCGTTCTGGATGAGTTGTAGGGGTTGACTACAGGTGGACTCAAATCAAGTTGTTGAAACATCTAAAGAATTATCAATGGAAACAGGATGCACCTGAGCTCAATTGAGTCTCATAGCAAAGGGTCTAAATACTTATGTAAATAAGTTATTTTTATTTTTTATACATCTGCAAAAAATTCTAAAAACCTGTTTTCACTTCGTCATTATGGGGTATTGTGTGAAGATTGATGAGGGGATTTATTTTCTCCATCTATTTTAGAATAAGGTTGTAACGTAACCAATGTGGAAAACGTCAAGAGGTCTGAGTACTTTCCGTATGTACTGTGGGGTCTGAAATTATTGACACCCTTGTTAAAGATCAGCAATAATGACTGTGTAAAATAAATAATTAAAATACTGGGCTTTATCGTATGCCCCCAAAAAGTTGGGAATTATTTATACTAATACAATTGCTCAGATTTCTTTTATTTTTTTTCCCACCTTTATTTAACCAGGTAGGCAAGTTGAGAACAAGTTCTCATTTACAACTGCGACCTGGCCAAGGTAAAGAAAAGCAATGCGACACAAACAACAACAGAGTTACACATGGAGTAAACAAATGAAAAGTCTATATACAGTGTGTGCAAATGAAGTAAGATTAGGGGGTTAAGGCAATAACTAGGCCATAGTGGCAAAATAATTACAATTTAGCAATTAAACACTGGAGTGATAGATGTGCAGAAGATAAATGTGCAAGTAGAGATACAGGGGTGCAAAGGAGCAAAAAATAAATAACAATATGGGGATGAGGTAGTTGGGTGGGCTATTTACAGATGGCCTGTGTACAGGTGCAATGATCGATATGCTGCTCTGACAGCTGATTCTTAAAGTTAGTGAGGGAGATATGACTCCAGCTTCATTGATTTATTTTTTATCTTTTTGCAATTCGTTCCATTCATTGGCAGCAGAGAACTGGAAGGAAAGGCGGCCAAAGGAGGAGTTTGCTTTGGAGATGACCAGTGTAATATACCTGCTGGAGTGCGTGCTACGGATGGGTGCTGCTATGCTGACCAGTGAGCTGAGATAAGTTGGGGCTTTACCTAGCAAAGACTTATCGATGACCTGGAACCAGTGTGTTTGGCGACGAATATGTAGCGAGGGCCAGCCAACGAGAGCATACAGGTCACAGTGGTGGGTAGTATGTGGGGCTTTGGTGACAAGACGAATGGCACTGATAGTCTATATCCAATTTGCTGAGTAAAGTGTTTGAGGCTACTTTGTAAATGACATCGCCAAAGTCAAGGATTTGGTAGGATAGTCAGTTTTACGAGGTTATGTTTGGCAGCATGAGTGAAACATGCTTTTTTGCGAAATAGGAAGCTGATTCTAGATTCTAGATTTAATTTTGGATCGGAGATGCTTAATATGAGTCTGGAAGGAGAGTTTACAGTCTACCCAGACACCTAGTTATTTGTAGTTGTCCACATATTCTAAGTCAGAACCGTCCAGAGTAGTGATGCTAGATGTGCGGTCAGTGATGGGTTGAAGAGCATGCATTTAGTTTTACTAGCGTTTAAGAGCAGTTGGAGGCAACAGGAGGAGTGTTGTATGGCATTGAAGCTTGTCTGGAGGTTAGTTAACACCGTGTCCAACAACTAATACTGTTTAACAAGTAATACTTTTTTTTCTCAAAGGTAGGGGTCAAAATGATTGCCACCCCTAAAAATTCTTATAAATAAAGTAGTCCAAATGTTAGTATTTGGTCCCATATTCCTAGCATGCAGTGATTTACATCAAGCTTTTGACTCTACAAACTTGTTGGATGATTTGCAGTTAGTTTTGATTGTGTTTCAGAGTACTTTGTATCACCTCAGCTGCTGAGACTAACAACTTTAGGCAATGTACACTAAACTTTTTAGGCATTGTCATGAAGATCTTCTACTCCACCAGTCATCATAATTGAAGTGCAGTCAGCCATTGAGCACTGTGCTATGCATCCTGCATGGCTATGTTGTTGTTAATATTTCTCCTTGATAAGTTGCCTCTTTGGGACCAAAGACCTTGTTGTTTACTGTTGTATGACAATTTATGTTCATAAAGGTCAAATAAAATATGGTAGAAAACTGCAAATGTATGCCCATGTTTAGTTTAGTTCTGCTTTGGTGGTGATATATTGTGCCTTCCCAATGTTTTCAAGCCATTGTTAATGGCCTATTAGTCATTGTTCAGCTGCAAAACAGTTGACCTCAAGCTTCCTCCAGTCATCTCTGGCAAGTTTTGCAGTTGGATAATGTCTTAAATAAAGCTCCATAAAAGTTGCTTTGTACATTTGGTAGCATAAATATTGCCCTTGGTCTGCCAGCCTTCAGTAGCCTATGTTAAAGAGATGATTTATTTCAAGAGCAACAATAGAGACTGTATCCTCCAATAATATGGAGCTGGGGTAATTTGACTGCTAAATCAATTACAGCTACATAATTTGTGACAACAGCAGACGAGGTATAATTTAACATGGTTGATTATACATTTTAATACCGCCACGTGGTACTGAAACATTGTTCAACCAGACTAAATCAAATTGAGAAGCCAATAGAGAATAGGCCTAGATGATTGAAATCGGGGTGTAAATAAAATGTCAAGTCTTTATAATCGTCTTTTGATTAAAAATGTTGTTTAGACATGAAATGTATTGATTTAATAGCTTTATTGAAGCGCATTACATGTTATCATGATTGTCTCTCTCTCTCCTCTGTCTGTCTTTCATTGTCTCTTTTCTATCACTCTCTTTGGCTTTCTCTCTCCAACTGTCTCTGTATCTTTTTTTTATGTCAAAGCACCTCTTTTTGAGACTCAATGCTCATATGTGGAGGCCAAACTGGAGGAGTTTCAGTCCTGGACAGAGGGTCAGACTGGTGCAGAAGATGTGGGGTGTTTCTCGAACTACCCCCTCTCTCTGTACTGGGCCTATGCAGACTACAAATACATTGCACTGCTGCTTCAAGAAAAGCCCTCCATGTTTGAGGTAACACACTCTCTGTTTGACACACACACTTGTCATGACTGTTCGGGTCAGGTTACAGTGGATCACAGTCCTACAGAGACATCTCTCACACCCCCGCAGTGGGGGAGAGAGATTGATGGGGGGGGGGGGGGGGTTATGACACCTCATGCTCATTGTAAACCATAAGGCAGTAGACCAATCCTTTGTCCTCTCAGTGTGGAGGATTAGAATGTATGGTGGGTCTATGAAGAATCTACCTCAGAACAGTAACGTGCAATAAATGGACTTTGGGACAATATATTTTAACAGCCAAATTGGTGGTAACAACGATAGATGGAATATGAAAATCAATGTCATTTTTGTAACTAAAAGTTAAGACAACATTATAACGAAAACATTAACTTGAAGAGCTTTCATAATATGTACATGATGTTTACTTACTGTGTGTTTGTGTAGAAAATATTCAGATCAAAGAGCATGTTTTTGTAAAGATGAACTGTGAATTTTAGTTGTCTGAGATCAAAGTACATTGTGATACCTTGCCTCGTAACTAGATACGCCCCAGAGAACTTGCCATGAAGACGGAAACGGCCCTTTTTGCCCCGGGGGTATAACACATGTGAGTTAACTTCTTGGTGACTGGGGGGCAGAATTGAGTAGCTTGGATGAATAAGGTGCCCAGAGTAAACGGCCTGCTACTCAGCCATAAAAGCTAACAAATGCATATAAGTAGTATATTTGGATAGAAAACACTCTGACGTTTCTAAAACTGTTTGAATGATGTCTGTGAGTATAACAGAACTCATATGGCAGGCAAAAACCTGAGAACAATCCAACCAGGAAGTGGGAAATCTGAGGTTGGTCGTTTTTCAACTCATTCCCTATTGAAGATACAGTGGGATATTGGTCATGTTGCACTTCCTAAGGCTTCCACTAGATGTCAACAGTCTTTCGAACTTTGTTTGAGGCTTCTACTGTGAGGTGGAGGCAAATGAGGGGATTGAGCCAGGTGTCTGGGAGATTGCCACGAGCTCGTGATGCGCGGTCATGTGAAAGTTAGCTTGCGTTCCATTGCTTTTCTACAGACACAGGAATTCTCCGGTTGGAACATTATTATTATTTTCATTTTTTTTATTTTCTCCCCAATTTTGTGGTATCCAATTGTTCGTAGTTACTATCTTGTCTCATCGCTACAACTCCCGTACGGGCTCGGGAGAGACGAAGGTCGAAAGCCATGTGTCCTCCGAAACCACTGCTTCAAAACAACCATAAAAAAGCCAGACAATGGTTTGCAACTGCACATGGGGACAAAGATTGTACTTTTTGGAGAAATATCCTCTGGTCTGATAAAGTAAAAATATAACTGTTTGGCCATAATGACCATTGTTATGTTTGGAGGAAAAAGCACGGGGGTGGCAGCATCATGTTGTGGGGAGGCTTTGCTGCAGGAGGGACTGGTGCATTTAAAAAATAGATGGCATCATGGGGAAGTAAAATTATGTGGATATATTGAAGCAACATCAAGACATCAGTCAGGAAGTTCAAGCTTGGTCGCAAATGGGTCTTTTCAAATGGATATAGACCCCAAGCATACTTCCAGAGTTGTGGCAAAATGGCTTTAGGACAACAAAGTCAAGGTATTGGAGTGGCCATCAAAGCCCTGACCTCAATCCTATAGAAAATGTGTGGGCAGAACTGAAAAAGTGTGTGCGAGCAAGGAGGCCTACAAACCTGACTCAGTTATGTCTGTTGTCTGTAGCTTGTGAGGTGTGGAAACACTTTGTTGCTTTTATGAATTTTGCCTTGTGCTTTTTGTTCTATGTTGCTCTGTCTGTAGGCTATGTCTTGCTTGTCCTATGTTGCTCTGCGTGTGCTCACTGCTCAATGATTGTCTATATTGTAATTGTTTTTAATAACCTGCCCAGGGACTGCGGTTAAGAATTAGCCGGCTGGCAAAAACCGTCACTTTTACTGAAACTTTGATTAATGTGCACTGTCCCTGTATAAATAAAATAAACTCAAACGTACACCAGCTCTGTCAGGAGGAATGGGCCAAAATTCACCCAATTTATTGTGGGAAGCTTGTGGAAAGCTACCCGAAACGTTTGAGAACAGTGTGTTGGCTGAACATTTCTCACGAAGCTTAACTTAGAAATGAATTTAAAGGCAATGCTACCAAATACTAATTGAGTGTAGGTAAACCTCTGACCCACTGGGAATGTGTTGAGACATAAAAGCTGAAATAAATCATTCTCTGTACATTTATTCTGACATTTCACATTCTTAAAATAGTGGTGATCCATCTTCATGGCTGATTAGCCGTCTTCAGAAGACCCCTCTTACAGAACGAGGGTAAGGAAACCGACTACTAAGAAAAAGGACATTGTGACATTTGGTGGACAATCAGAGACTTACACCCGCGACCGAAGTAGACGACCACCCTGAGAACGGGACGTCAGCCGAACGTCGCTCACTAAGCAGAACTCGGCCCACAAAGCTTTCTTTCTTTCTAAATCCCCATCTTGTGTAACACGTGTCAAATTGTGTTGGTCTGCTAGGGACCTGTTTCATTGTACTACGTTCTAATCAATAGCCTGGACTGTATGCTTGTGTATCTTTACATTATCATTTAGCTTGTGAGTAAATAAATAATCAACTCAATTGGTGTGGTACGGGAGGATTTAGTGAGACCCGGGTTTGTGCAGATTTACGAATTATGTGACATTCAGGATGAGACTGTAGAGGAAATTCATTCATTAGTGAAAGTTGTAAAATCCATATTCTGATATTCTGAGTTAATTTAGGAAACGGAAACTCATTAAAAAAACTTTTCCCATGGTGCCCCAGGTTAGTGAGTCAATGATTACCCGATTATTTTAATCACGTAATTATAAACCGTTAATTATTCAATGAATAGCAGTCGTCACATTAATGATACGTTATGACACAATCTTTTATTTACCTTTATTTAACTAGGCAAGTCAGTTAACAAATTCTTATTTACAATGACGGCCTACACAGTGCTACACAGGGAATGCTACACAGTGCACCTTTATCCTATAATCAAGGAAACAAAAAAAAAACATTTTTTGTATTTTAGTATTTTATTTAACCTTTATTTATCCAGGAAGGGCTCATTGAGATTTAAAATCAAATCTATTTTTCAAGAGCATCCTGGCCAAGATAGGCAGCACCAAGTCATTACAAAAATTACAGACTGACATGAAAAACTACAAGAAATCTAGTAAAAACCTTTGAAATCACAAGATAATAACAAAATTAAAAACATTGACAGGTCAGGGAATCAGCCTCAAAATCCTTCATCAGTGATTTAAAAACGCCAATCTGGACAAGTTCTTCCAGTTTAAAAGTATTTTGTAAGGCGTTCCAAGACTATGGCGCAGAGTATATAAAATCCCTTTTCCCAAAATCAGTTCAGACATTTGGAACCATCTTAATGTCTTAATTACATCAACATGTGGGGCAGAACTGATACAGTAGTGCACAGAGAAAGCTCTGAACATAAAAAAAATATTCGCTTGAGACGGTCATCATGACCGAAGAGAGTACCCACCACATCTGAACAATAAAAGTGGCCAAATAAAAAGGTAGTAAACCCAAAATGTAAATGAAAGTATACCAGTGACTGAGCCTACGAGTGACGAGAGAAGGCCAGCCAACCCTGCTATACAAAGTGCAGTGGTGCATAAGGGTTCTGCAGTTTAAAATAAATCTCATAGTGCCATGGTAAAGAGTGTCAATGGATCTCAAACACTGAGCGGAAGCATTCATTTATAAAATATCCCCATAGTCTAGTAAAGGCATAAATGTAGCTGATATTAGCCTCCTGGCTTCAAAAGAAAAACGGGCCTTATTCCTAAAATAAAATCCAAATTTCAGCTTCAATTTTTTTGTATGTTGTTAAATATGCAATTTAAAAGAGGCTGTCATCAAATAAAATTCCAAGATATTTATGAGGTTACAACTTCAATCTCCTTGCCCTGACCGGTAGTAATAGGTGAAAGGTTCAGAGGTCTATGTCTTGCATTAGAAAACACCATTACTTTAGTCTGTATTGAGGATAAGCTTCAATTGACACAAGGTATGTTGAACAGTATAAAAAGCAGTTTGCATGTTCTGGAAAGCTTTTGTAAGAGATGAGGCACAACAGTAAATAACAGTATCATCAGCATAAAAATGAAGTTGTGCATTTTGGACATTTTTGTCTAAATCATTTATATAAATAATGAATGAGAGGACCAAGTACAGAGCCTTGGGGCTCAAGACGGACAATTCAAGACAGACAATTTAACAGACATAAGCCCATCAAATTGAGTGCACTGAGTTCTATCAGACAGATAGTTAGCAAAGCATGCAACTGCATGCTCTGAAAGACCTACACTCGACAATGTCTGCCTTAGTATAGCATGATCAACTGTATCAAAAGCCTTAGAGATCAACAAAAAGTGAGACACAGTGCTGTTTTTTGTCAAGGGCTTCAGTGATATCATTTAAAACCTTCATGGCTGCTGTAATTGTGCTATGCTTCTTCCTGAAGCCCGATTGGTACATTTGACAAAATAGAGTTAGTAAATAAAAACTATTTTAGCTGTTCACTTACAAGGGTTTCAAGTATTTTCACCAGGGATGACAGCTTTGAGATTGGCCTACAATTATTTAAAAGAGTTGGATCTCCCCTTTTAAAAGTGGTAGGACAAATGCTGATTTCCAGGTCTTTGGAATTTCATTCCATTCCAGGGTTAGATTGAACAGAGATGTAAGTGGTTCAGCTATGAAATCAGCTGCCAGATTTAAAAAGCAGGGATCCAAAAGATCAGGACCTGCAGGCTTTTTCTGATCTAAGGATTTCAGGGCTTTATGTACTGTATCACCTGCACTGAGAATGGCAACAAGCTAAGAGTTTGACCAGCTCTCACTGGTTCATCCACACAGGGTTGTACAGAGACAGAGGACACTGAATCAAACAGCCTACCAGATCATACAAAGTGCTCATTGAAACAATTCAGCATTTCAGTTTTGTCATATAAATAGCAACAGAGTCCTTCAAAACACATGACGGTAATTCATTAACATTACCAGACATAGGCTTTGCATTCCAAAACCTAAGGGTCATTCAGGTTATCAGTGGTAACAGACATAAAATATTCAGACTTGGCCTTCCTGAGAAGAAAAGAACACTTGTTTCGTAACTGCCTAAAAATAAGCCAATCAGCATCAGAACATGATTTCCTTGCTTTAGCCCAGGCTAGAATACGGTCATGTATAATACAAGACAGCTCAGAAGAAAACCATGGATTATCCCGCCCTTTAACCCTGAACCTGCGGAATGGGGCATGTTTGTTTACTATTTGGAAAAAGTCATCATTAAAGAATTCAGGCAGTTTCCACATCAGGGATAAACTCAATCTGCTCCAGTCAAAATAAAACAAATCATGAAAGAAAGCCTGCTCATTAAAACACTTCAAATTTCTCTTACGAATAAAACGTGGGTTTGTCTTTGGAACCTTAGTAATCCTAAAAGCACAATGGTCACTTAAATCATTACAAAAAACACCAACCGCAGAATATGTGTTGGATTGCAAGTTGTCATCCTGCAATTTGTTTGTGCCTGTGATTTCTAATATATAATAATAATAATATATGCCATTTAGCAGACGCTTTTATCCAAAGCGACTTACAGTCATGTGTGCATACATTCTACGTATGGGTGGTCCCGGGGATTGAACCCACTACCCTGGTGTTACAAGCGCCATGCTCTACCAACTGAGCTACAGAAGGACATTGAATTTTAGGCATTTCTTGTCGTCACAAACGTGTGTATAGGTGGCAGGGAAGTCAGGCAGGAGAATAAACTCGGTAAATGGAGTAATTTAATAAAACATAACTCCAAAACCATAAATACAAATGAAACAAATTGGGTACCAGGACCCGTCGCGCACCAAATACAAACAACACGAAACTGAAACAAGAAACAATCTCTGACAAAGATATGATGGGAAACAGAGGGTTCAATACAGGTAATGAATGGAATTGAAACCAGGTGTGTAGGAAGATGAGACAAAATCAATGGAAAATGAAAAATGGATCAATGATGGCTAGAAGACCGGTGACGTCGACCGCCGAGCACCACCAGAACAAGGAGTGGCATCGACTTCGGAAGAAGTCGTGACAGTTGTCAATCACTTGTTTTACGATTGCCATGAATGATGGATAACTTTGAGGGCAACTGAGGAGAGCGCTCACAAATGAACATCTAATCAAATGGCTACCCAGACTATTTGCATTGCCTCCCCCCTTTTATGCCGCTGCTACTCTCTGCTATTATCATCTATGCATAGTCACTTTAATAACTACATATTACCTTGACTAACCGGTGCCCCCGCACATTGACTGTACTGGTACATATACAGCTATTGTTATTTTACTGCTGCTCTTTAATTACTTGATACTTATTTCTTATTCCAATTTTTTTTTAACTGCATTGTCGGTTAGGGGCTCGTAAGTAAGCATTTCACTGTAAGGTCTACACCTGTTGTATTCGGCGCATGTGACTACTACAATTCAATTTGTTTAGTGCTAGACGGATTCAGGCCATGGGGCTAGTTCTATGGAGTGTTCACCTAGATCTGCCACCGCTCTGCTCAATTAAAGTCATTGTAACACACGGGCTGCTCTGTTTTGTTCAAAGCACTGACACACCTATGGGCTTTAAACTCAGTCAGTTCAGGTCAGGAGATATATTGAAAAAAAAATGATGACTTCTGTGATGGCACAGACATTTTCTCTCTCTTAGTGATATCCTGTCGTGATGGCACAGACATTTTCTCTCTCTTTTTAATGATATTCTGTCGTGATGGCACAGACATTTTCTCTCTCTTTTTAATGATATTCTGTCGTGATGGCACAGACATTTTCTCTCTCTTTTTAATGATAACCTGTCGTGATGGCACAGACATTTTCTCTCTCTTAATGATATCCTGTCATAATGGCACAGACATTTTCTCTCTCTTTTTAATGATATCCTGTCGTGATGGCACAGACATTTTCTCTCTCTTAATGATATCCTGTCATGATGGCACAGACATTTTCTCTCTCTTAATGATATCCTGTCGTGATGGCACAGACATTTTCTCTCTCTTTTTAATGATATCCTGTCGTGATGGCACAGACATTTTCTCTCTCTCTTTTTAATGATATTCTGTCGTGATGGCACAGACATTTTCTCTCTCTTAATGATATCCTGTCGTGATGGCACAGACATTTTCTCTCTCTTTTTAATGATATCCTGTCGTGATGGCACAGACATTTTCTCTCTCTCTTTTTAATGATATTCTGTTGTGATGGCACAGACATTTTCTCTCTCTTAATGATATCCTGTCGTGATGGCACAGACATTTTCTCTCTCTCTTTTTAATGATATTCTGTCGTGATGGCACAGACATTTTCTCTCTCTTAATGATATCCTGTCGTGATGGCACAGACATTTTCTCTCTCTTTTTTAATGATATTCTGTCGTGATGGCACAGACATTTTCTCTCTCTTTTTAATGATATCCTGTCATGATGGCACAGACATTTTCTCTCTCTTTTTAATGATATCCTGTCGTGATGGCACAGACATTTTCTCTCTCTTTTTAATGATATCCTGTCGTGATGGCACAGACATTTTCTCTCTCTTTTAATGATATCCTGTCGTGATGGCACAGACATTTTCTCTCTCTTTTTAATGATATCCTGTCGTGATGGCACAGACATTTTCTCTCTCTTAATGATATCCTGTCGTGATGGCACAGACATTTTCTCTCTTTTTAATGATATCCTGTCGTGATGGCACAGACATTTTCTCTCTCTCTTTTTAATGATATTCTGTTGTGATGGCACAGACATTTTCTCTCTCTTAATGATATCGTGTCGTGATGGCACAGACATTTTCTCTCTCTCTTTTTAATGATATTCTGTCGTGATGGCACAGACATTTTCTCTCTCTTAATGATATCCTGTCGTGATGGCACAGACATTTTCTCTCTCTCTTTTTAATGATATTCTGTCGTGATGGCACAGACATTTTCTCTCTCTTTTTAAGGATATCCTGTCGTGATGGCACAGACATTTTCTCTCTCTTTTTAATGATATCCTGTCGTGATGGCACAGACATTTTCTCTCTCTTTTTAATGATATCCTGTCGTGATGGCACAGACATTTTCTCTCTCTTTTTAATGATATCCTGTCGTGATGGCACAGACATTTACTCTCTCTTAATGATATCCTGTCGTGATGGCACAGACATTTTCTCTCTCTTAATGATATCCTGTCGTGATGGCACAGACATTTTCTCTCTCTTAATGATATCCTGTCGTGATGGCACAGACATTTTCTCTCTCTTTTTAATGATATCCTGTCGTTATGGCACAGACATTTTCTCTCTCTTTTTAATGATATCCTGTCATGATGGCACAGACATTTTCTCTCTTTTTAATGATATCCTGTCGTGATGGCACAGACATTTTCTCTCTCTTAGTGATATCCTGTCGTGATGGCACAGACATTTTCTCTCTCTTTTTAATGATATTCTGTCGTGATGGCACAGACATTTTCTCTCTCTTTTTAATGATATTCTGTCGTGATGGCACAGACATTTTCTCTCTCTTTTTAATGATAACCTGTCGTGATGGCACAGACATTTTCTCTCTCTTTTTAATGATATTCTGTCGTGATGGCACAGACATTTTCTCTCTTTAATGATATTCTGTCGTGATGGCACAGACATTTTCTCTCTCTTAATGATATCCTGTCGTGATGGCACAGACATTTTCTCTCTCTTAATGATATCCTGTCATGATGGCACAGACATTTTCTCTCTCTTTTTAATGATATCCTGTCGTGATGGCACAGACATTTTCTCTCTCTTAATGATATCCTGTCATGATGGCACAGACATTTTCTCTCTCTTAATGATATCCTGTCGTGATGGCACAGACATTTTCTCTCTCTTTTTAATGATATCCTGTCGTGATGGCACAGACATTTTCTCTCTCTCTTTTTAATGATATTCTGTCGTGATGGCACAGACATTTTCTCTCTCTTAATGATATCCTGTCGTGATGGCACAGACATTTTCTCTCTCTTTTTAATGATATCCTGTCGTGATGGCACAGACATTTTCTCTCTCTCTTTTTAATGATATTCTGTTGTGATGGCACAGACATTTTCTCTCTCTTAGTGATATCCTGTCGTGATGGCACAGACATTTTCTCTCTCTTTTTAATGATATTCTGTCGTGATGGCACAGACATTTTCTCTCTCTTTTTAATGATATTCTGTCGTGATGGCACAGACATTTTCTCTCTCTTTTTAATGATAACCTGTCGTGATGGCACAGACATTTTCTCTCTCTTTTTAATGATATTCTGTCGTGATGGCACAGACATTTTCTCTCTTTTTAATGATATTCTGTCGTGATGGCACAGACATTTTCTCTCTCTTAATGATATCCTGTCGTGATGGCACAGACATTTTCTCTCTCTTAATGATATCCTGTCATGATGGCACAGACATTTTCTCTCTCTTTTTAATGATATCCTGTCGTGATGGCACAGACATTTTCTCTCTCTTAATGATATCCTGTCATGATGGCACAGACATTTTCTCTCTCTTAATGATATCCTGTCGTGATGGCACAGACATTTTCTCTCTCTTTTTAATGATATCCTGTCGTGATGGCACAGACATTTTCTCTCTCTCTTTTTAATGATATTCTGTCGTGATGGCACAGACATTTTCTCTCTCTTATTGATATCCTGTCGTGATGGCACAGACATTTTCTCTCTCTTTTTAATGATATCCTGTCGTGATGGCACAGACATTTTCTCTCTCTCTTTTTAATGATATTCTGTTGTGATGGCACAGACATTTTCTCTCTCTTAATGATATCCTGTCGTGATGGCACAGACATTTTCTCTCTCTCTTTTTAATGATATTCTGTCGTGATGGCACAGACATTTTCTCTCTCTTAATGATATCCTGTCGTGATGGCACAGACATTTTCTCTCTCTCTTTTTAATGATATTCTGTCGTGATGGCACAGACATTTTCTCTCTCTTTTTAATGATATCCTGTCATGATGGCACAGACATTTTCTCTCTCTTTTTAATGATATCCTGTCGTGATGGCACAGACATTTTCTCTCTCTTTTTAATGATATCCTGTCGTGATGGCACAGACATTTTCTCTCTCTTTTTAATGATATCCTGTCGTGATGGCACAGACATTTTCTCTCTCTTTTTAATGATATCCTGTCGTGATGGCACAGACATTTTCTCTCTCTTAATGATATCCTGTCGTGATGGCACAGACATTTTCTCTCTTTTTAATGATATCCTGTCGTGATGGCACAGACATTTTCTCTCTCTCTTTTTAATGATATTCTGTTGTGATGGCACAGACATTTTCTCTCTCTTAATGATATCGTGTCGTGATGGCTCAGACATTTTCTCTCTCTCTTTTTAATGATATTCTGTCGTGATGGCACAGACATTTTCTCTCTCTTAATGATATCCTGTCGTGATGGCACAGACATTTTCTCTCTCTCTTTTTAATGATATTCTGTCGTGATGGCACAGACATTTTCTCTCTCTTTTTAAGGATATCCTGTCGTGATGGCACAGACATTTTCTCTCTCTTTTTAATGATATCCTGTCGTGATGGCACAGACATTTTCTCTCTCTTTTTAATTATATCCTGTCGTGATGGCACAGACATTTTCTCTCTCTTTTTAATGATATCCTGTCGTGATGGCACAGACATTTTCTCTCTCTTAATGATATCCTGTCGTGATGGCACAGACATTTTCTCTCTCTTAATGATATCCTGTCGTGATGGCACAGACATTTTCTCTCTCTTAATGATATCCTGTCGTGATGGCACAGACATTTTCTCTCTCTTTTTAATGATATCCTGTCGTTATGGCACAGACATTTTCTCTCTCTTTTTAATGATATCCTGTCATGATGGCACAGACATTTTCTCTCTTTTTAATGATATCCTGTCGTGATGGCACAGACATTTTCTCTCTCTTTTTAATGATATCTTGTCGTGATGGCACAGACATTTTCTCTCTCTTTTTAATGATATCCTGTCGTGATGGCACAGACATTTTCTCTCTCTTTTTAATGATATCCTGTCGTGACATTTTCAGTGGGACATTTCAATGGCAGCAGCTTTTTCTTTTTAGTCCTTGGGTACTAAAGGACGTGAAAGTTCACTCTAGTTCGAGCGGGCCACTCCATTCTTTCATTTTCCTTCAATGATGAAACATGCATATAGGGCAACCTGCATTTTTGACAGATCTGCCGAAATTCATGCCTTCGAGACAGGCAGACAGAGGCCTTTTTACATGATGAATAGCGCCATTTAAAAGTTGCTGAAAGTGAAGATTGCACAGTCTATCATTTACAGTTGCCTGAATATGGTAATGGCTTCATTATCCTGGGTGCTGGGCAGAATCCAAGTTTTTTTACATTTGATTTTTTCCATGAAAAATGATTGACAGACTAAATGGTTTGATAAAGAGCCGACAGACAACAAACATATTGTTTCCTATACAGTAGTGTTTGTCCCAAATGGTACCCTATTCCCTATATAGTGCACAAATTTTGACCAGGGCACATAGGGGTCTGGTCAAAAGTAGTGCACTATATAGGGAATAGGGTACCATTTGGGACGCATACTTTGTTGCCAATCATTACACTGTCTATTAAGCAACCGATGAGATGGGGAATGGGGTTTGCATTTTCACCTGTGTCATGTGATAACGGAGGTTTGCCTCCAGAGGATGTATTGCTGCTATACCATAACATTGAAACTGCTCATGGCAGTTTGTCATGTTTGAATGGTTTGTCATATTTGTACCATGAATATGAATTGTGTTGTATACAATTACAGATATATATAAATGTTCGATTAGATGACAGCAGGAATTGATATGAGACTGTAGCAACTGCATGAATATATGTTTTATGATTGATAATTACAGTGTTAGTAATTGGAACTGTATTGTGTGCCTTACAGGACGTAGTGTGGTCTCAGTTTGGGTTCCCGGGTCGTAATGGGAGAGACAGCACACTGTGGATTGGTACCGAAGGTGCCAATACCCCGTGCCACCTGGACTCCTATGGGTATAACCTGGTACTACAAGTACAAGGAAGGTAATTATACGGGACTCCTATTGGTATAACCTGGTACTACAGGTACAAGGAAGGTAATTATATAGGACTCCTATGGGTATAACCTCGTATTACAGGTACAAGGAAGGTAATTATACAGAGTAGTATTGTGTTCAGTAGCACAAAGCGGGGGGGAAACACAGTGAAACAGAGCTGGATGAGCTGGACTTGTCCAATAAGAAGCATTGTTTTAGGTTTCTGTTGCAAATTGTTTTGCTCCAATGACTCCTAATGAACACAACCCAGTTTTACATACCTCACTATACCACACACTACTTTTCCCTTTCCGCTGACCTGCTTGTAGTAGTGGTGCAGACGATGGATGTTTCCCCTTCACCAAGGGAATTGCACTATAGATTAAAATGAAACAATCTAACAGCATTATAGCTGAGAAGAAAGAAGTGCTGGAGGCAGACAATAGATTCAGCAAATCAACACAATGAAAACTGTAATGATCTACCAACCATTCAATGAGAACTGGCTCTGTACGGTAATGATCTACCCACCATTCAATGAGAACTGGCTCTGTACGGTAGTGATCTACCAACCATTCAATGAGAACTGGCTCTGTACGGTAATGATCTACCCACCATTCAATGAGAACTGGCTCTGTACGGTAGTGATCTACCAACCATTCAATGAGAACTGGCTCTGTACGGTAGTGATCTACCAACCATTCAATGAGAACTGGCTCTGTACGGTAATGATCTACCCACCATTCAATGAGAACTGGCTCTGTACGGTAGTGATCTACCAACCATTCAATGAGAACTGGCTCTGTACGGTAATGATCTACCCACCATTCAATGAGAACTGGCTCTGTACGGTAATGATCTACCAACCATTCAATGAGAACTGGCTCTGTACGGTAGTGATCTACCCACCATTCAATGAGAACTGGCTCTGTACGGTAATGATCTACCAACCATTCAATGAGAACTGGCTCTGTACGGTAATGATCTACCAACCATTCAATGAGAACTGGCTCTGTACGGTAATGATCTACCAACCATTCAATGAGAACTGGCTCTGTACGGTAATGATCTACCCACCATTCAATGAGAACTGGCTCTGTACGGTAATGATCTACCCACCATTCAATGAGAACTGGCTCTGTACGGTAATGATCTACCAACCATTCAATGAGAACTGGCTCTGTACGGTAATGATCTACCCACCATTCAATGAGAACTGGCTCTGTACGGTAATGATCTACCAACCATTCAATGAGAACTGGCTCTGTACGGTAGTGATCTACCCACCATTCGATGAGAACTGGCTCTGTACGGTAATGATCTACCCACCATTTGTTCCCTCTAACTTTGAGGAAAGGATTTTAAAAACCTATTTTGGATGATAGAGAGGAGACTGATACTAGGAAGGGAAGGGGTGAGAGTTAGAGGGGGGGGGGTAAGGTAGTGAAAGGGGGAATGTGGGCTAGGGAGGGGGCTTGAGGGGTAGTGGGGGGGGTCACTTGGTGAGAGTGTCAGATTGTTCCACTGGCCCCTGAAAGATAAAGTAATTTTGCTTTGGCAATGTAAACATGTTTCCCATGCCAATAAAGCCATTTGGAGGGAGGGAGGGAGGTATATGAGGTCAGGCTCTTTAGAACAGAGAGACATTAATTATCATGTGGAGCACTGAGTCTACGACAAAAGCAAAAAATATCACATTATGAAGATCACTCTATCCTTGTTTTGTTTAAATTGGCTGTTGAAACCTTTCACATTGAAGTGATGACCTAACCAACAAAGAACTCGCATGACATGATATTTTCAATATAGAGATGGATTGTATTGAACTATAGTTTCTTACATTTCCTCAACTACATAGGGTGTAACCATTGTGGTGGCTTTGGGGATGATTGCTGTCCCTTTCAAATAAATATTCATTCATTATGAATCTAAACTGATCCTAGATCCTACATGAGCTGATCCTATATCAGCACTCCTACTCTGAGATGCCCTGTTGTGTTCTAGGAAGCGTTGGCACCTGTTCCCCCCTGCAGACACGAGTTGTCTGTACCCCAGCAGGATCCCCTATGAGGAGTCTAGTGTGTTCAGCCAGGTGGACGTGCTCCAACCAGACCTCCAGAGGTTCCCTGCTTTCAGACACGCCAGGGCCTACACAGTCACCCTGCAGCCTGGACAGGTACAACACATTGGACCAGTTTCCCGGACCTAGATTAAGCCTAATCTGTACTAGCCCAACAGGGGCAACATAAGTAACTCTCTCTACAAGTGTATCAAAGAGAATCCATTCAGCAAACACAGCTATTTGTACAAACTGACACTGTGAAAGTGCTAATCTCTTAATTTATGAGAAAATATTTCCTCGGAGACAAATGTGTTTGAACTACATAAATACAATAGAGCACATGTTTGTCTCTGTGGTTTGATCAAAAGCATAAGCTGAGGCATACCCCAAAATGTTTGTAGAGGTGCTGAGTAACGGAGAGTGAACTGAATAAAAATATTAAGACAGTTGCACATGCTATATATCGCGCTCCAATAGTATTGTATCATTTCAAAATAACTGTCCCAACGACTGAGGTTAAAGTGCAGACAGTCTGCTTTAATTTGAGGGTATTTTCATCCATATCGGATAAACCGTTTAGAGAACTGAAGTTTTTTTATGGGACCAAAGTTATTAGGACAAATTCACTTATGTGTATTAAAGGTTTATGTGTATCAAAGGTTTAGTGTTTGGTCCCATATTCCTAGCACTTAATGATTACATCAAGCTTGTGACTCTACAAAGTTGTTGGATGCATTTGCTGTTTGTTGTTTTGGTTTCAGATTATTTTGTGCCCAATAGAAATTAATGGTATATAATGTATTGTGTAATTGTTAGCATCCACTTTTATTGTAGATAAGAATATAATATGTTTCTAAACACTTCTACATTAATGTGGATGCTACCATGATTACGGCTGAATGAATAATGATGAGTGACAAATTTACAGAGGCACAAATTTCATACCCCGAAGACATGCAAACCTCTCACCATTACAAAAAGTTTGGTCATATAGTGTAAGTATGTGGACACCTGCTCATCGAACATCTTATTCCAAAATTCTGGGCATTAATATGGAGTTAGTCCCCCCTTTGCTGCTACTCTTCTGGAAGGCTTTCCAAAAGATGTTGGAACATTGCTGCAGGGACTTGCTTGCATTCAGACACAAAAGCATTAGTGAGGTCGGGCACTGATGTTGGGCGATTAGGCCTGGCTTGCAGTCGGCATTCCAATTCATCCCAAAGGTGTTCAATTGGGTTGAGATCAGAGCTCTGTGCAGGTCAGTCAAGTTCTTCCACACCGATCTTGACAAACTATTTCTGTATGGACCTTGCTTTGTGCACGGGGGCATTGTCATGCTGAAACAGAAAAGGACCTTCCCCAAACTGTTGCCACAAGGTTGGAAGCACAGAATCGTCTAGAATGTCATTGTATGCTGTAGCGTTAAGTTTCCCTTCACTGTAACTAAGGAGCCTAGCCCGAACCATGAAAAACAGCCCCAGACCATTATTCCTCTTCTGCCAAACTTTACAGTTGGCACTATGCATTCGGGCAGGTTGCGTTCTCCTGGTATCCACCTAACCCAGATTTGTCCATTGGACAGCCAGATGGTTAAGCGTGATTCATCACTCCAGAGAACGTGTTTCCACTGCTACAGAGTCCAATGGCGGCGTGCTTTATACCACATGGTCATCTTAGGCTTGTGTGCTCGGCCATGGAAACCCATTTCATAAAGCTCACGACAAACAGTTGGACATATCAGATATTGATGCGTCTGTCTTGACATCAGATATTGATGCGTCTGTCTGTGCAAATGAAACAAAGCATGCAGCAGTCAGAGCTTTGTAGACTGAATGAATTAAGACTGCAGTGGAACCAGGGGATCAATAAGGGCTGTTCACTTTAATAAAGACCAAATCCACATCATGAATGAGACAGAAGCACTTGGGAGGGAGGATACAAGCTGCCATCTAATGGCTAGTCTCTCCCACTGTGTTCAATTAGGTGGTGTTCAGTGCGAAAGAAAATGGTGTGCAACTTTCAATTAAACTGAATCGCTCTGTTCTGAATGACCAGTTGTAAAGCGGGGTTGGGTTGTAGGATAGGGAACGCTGTCAACATGCCCTTTTAATTAGTCACTCATTGTTTCAAGACGCACCCTGTCACACCCACCAAATGTACCTCGATGTCTGTTCAAGAACGTTTTGGGGAAATGTGTCGTTCAGTACAAACCGCCATACGATGTAGTAAATGTTTTATTGAACTGATCACTCCTTCAGCTCTACTACTGACTGACTGACTATGCTCTGCTCTCCCATCCCCTGGGCTATGAGCTGTGCTGCTAGCAGATATTTATAGATATTTTGGACTCCTTCAAAGTTTCTACTCTGTAATATGTTCCTTATCCGTATTCCTACTGATCACCTTGCATTTCTTCTGATGTGATCGGACCCTGTTTCCCTTCTGCTCCAATAGGTGCTGTTTGTCCCCAGACACTGGTGGCACTATGTGGAGTCTGTTGACCCCATCACCGTCAGTGTCAACACCTGGATTGAGTTGGTATGTATAGTAAAGTCACCTCCAACTAAATGGTGTTAAGTATGTTTGTTTATGTGGAAATTGGACGTTTGAGAGGAGGGCCATAATTACAGTACAGCTTGATCAAGAGTTTCCCACCACTAGCTACCACTACCGCCCATAGGGCCATGGTCAAAATGAGTGCACTATATAGGGAATAGGGTGTTATTCAGGACACAGCCACAGTGATGGATGTGAGGGGTGTTGAGGCTCTCTGATGCTGTGGGTTTCTGAGTAATGATCAGGCATCAGAGTAAAGATACCCCTGTCATAATGATTTGTGAGTTTGCATGTAGAGGAGTGGTGCGCTGCAAAGCACAGTCACATACAGGTAATTGCCAAAATAATGGAAACACTTGAGTAAATGAGGGAAACAAAGTATATTGAAAGCAGGTACTTTCACACAGCTGTGGGTTAATTAAGTTCTGAGTTAATTAAGCAATGAATATCCCATCATGTTTAAGGTAATGTATAAAGATGCTGGGCAGGTCATTATTTTGGCTATCATGGCTATGCCCCCATAGGATGACAATGCCCCCATCCACAGGGCACGAGTGGTCACTGAATGGTTTGATGAAAACCATATTCCCCACTTATGAGAGATTCTGGAGTGGCGCCTGAGACAGCATTTTCAACCACCATCAACAAAACAATGATGGGATTTCTTGTGGAGGAATAGCGTCACACCCCCCCAATCGAGTTCCAGACACTTGTAGAATCTATGCCTAGGTGCATCGAAGCTGTTCTGGAGGCTCGTGGTGGCCCAACACCCTATTTTGTTGATGTTTCCTTTATTTTGGAAGTTACCTGTATCTAGATCAGAGGAATGTGTATTCAGGTAGTGTGTCACCTTCGATGCCTCCTGATAACTGTCTCTGGGACAAGGTCACAGACACAATCAATTATGCCTGCTGCACATAATGTCTTTATCAGCAACTTAATAGGAGTTTTTCTTTCTACTTCCTGATCTGATACAGGAAGTTGACGATGAGGCGAGAGTAGGCGAGGCCCTCACCAAAGTCATTGTCTGTGCTCTGAAGACGACACCTAGTAACGACAATGATGATGACTGGCTCAATCCCACTGAGGTACAGTATCCTGACGCTAGCCTGAGTCCTAGATCTAACCGCATAAACAGATCTCGGACCAGGCTACCTTGACCCTGAGTTAACCTCTTCAAACTCAAGGTCTAAAGATTGGCAGTTCAGTTAGCATGGTCACAAGCCACAACGAACCCCTTGTACTGTGCAGAATCTGATGGCACATTTTCCGTGCACACTCAGGGTCATTCTGAGTGCAGTCCCACCATTTGTTCTCCTTATAAGAGCAGAGATCAGAAGGAGGAACTTGTTCTGGTGGGCTGAGGTCCAGAGAAAGAAAAAGTCCCAGGAATGCAGCATAGAACAACAGAGGAGATTCCAACCCCCCCACAGATTGACCAATCTGTCTAGCTCCAGTTAGCATTTGAGTTGTTGACTGATCTTGTGCTGGAGAATACCTAGCCTAAAACCGGCCTTTTTAGTTAAGAAATGAAGAGCTCCACAGAGATGACAAAGCAGAGCATAGTGTGTGTGACTAGTTTTTAATTTTTAAATGTTTTATTTAACTAGGCAAGTAAGTTAAGAACAAATTCTTATTTACAATGACGGCCTACTGGGGAATAGTGGGTTAACTGCCTTGTTAAGGAGCAGAATGACAGATTTTTACCTTGTCAGCTCGGGGATTCAATCCAGCAACCTTTCGGTTACTGGCCCAGCACTCTAACCACTAGGCTACCTGCCTCCCCAAAGTTAAGAGACATAGTCCCTGTAAACACACAGTACTGACCATAGTCCCTGAGTAAAGCAGAGAATGACGAAACATTGGTTCGTTTCATAACGGTTGGGTTTATAGTTTCAACTTTTGTATTTTTCCAAAGGAGGGGTTGGTGGGACATGACGAGAACATGCAGTACCTGAACCTGGCTGTGGGGGCCTGTATGGAGAAGAGAGGGATAACAAGTCACCGTGACCAACAGACCCAGGACACCCCAGCATGTCCAAGGGCAAAACGTGACTCCAGGGGCCAAGCTAAGAACACCAACTCTTCATCACCACCAGCAGAGTGCCTTTCCTCCTCTTCCACACCATCCACCATGCCCTTCGGCCCTCACCTCATCCCCGTGGCCTGGAACCAGATCACCAACCAGGAAACTCCAGAGCAGAACCCCAAAAACCAAGACAGACCGTCACCATCCAGAGACTGTGACATAATCAGGTCTAGCAGCATAACCCAAAACACCCCTCCCAGACCTGTCAGTGGAAGTAGAGCCCAGCACCAGCATGGAGGGGAAGGCATGTCCAGCTCCAGTTCAGCCTCAGACCCCCTAGTGTTACCACGGCCAGGGTGCAGAGATGGAGGAAGGCCACCACCTGGGGACAGAGACCAGGGCAAGGGTGACAGAGCACACTGCCCCGTCTCCATCAACACCAACGACCTACTGCAGTGCCTGGTTCACCCTGAGGTCATTGCTAGAGTCTCTGAGCTACTGATGGAGAGAGTCCAGTCAGGGACAACACCATAGCTTCATAATCTACATTCCAACGTTCATACTAGTATGCTACTGAGATAGAATGAAGCAATGTATTTTGGGATTCTAAGTGCTAAGCTAGTATGGATATTGAAACAGAGCCTAACAAGTAGATTGTACATAACTTCCCTCAATTGTTAAAAATGGGGAAAGGAGTCATCATCAGTAAGTCTATAGAGTTTAACTGGGTTCAATTGACTTTAACAGGTTAGGTAGTCAAGGTGGAGTATATCATGGTATTAATACCTCTGACACGGGCTCTTATTTCCCCTAATGCTGCTGGGAGTCTCTGGCTACGTCCCAAATGACACCTTGTTCCCTATATAGTGCACTACTATTGACCAGAACGGCTTGATGATTAGGCGAGAGTAGAATGGTCCTGGTCAAAAGTAGTGCACTATATAGGGAATAGGGTGCCATTTGGGACGCAAGCCTTTGTGGAGTTAACAGTGACTCAGAAACCACTGAATGAACGGCCATGCTCTGCAGTGCCCACATGGGAAATCCTGCCTGGCTGATAGTTATTCCAAAGTGTCAGAGAAGGGAGAACGGAAAGACGTTCCACATTTTTCTAGATTTTCTTACCCTTCTGCTCCTTCTTTTTCTACCCCATCTGAGTGTACAATACGTTATGAACACCTGCTCTTTCCATGACATAGACTGACCAGGTGAATCCAGGTGAAAGCTATGATCCCTTATTGATGTCATCCGTTCTTGACACTGGTTTGTGTCAACAACTGCAATGCTGCTGAGTTAACGCTGAACGGTTTCCCGTGTGCATCAAGAATGGTCCAACCACGCAAAGGACATCCAGCCAACTGGACACAACTGTGGGAAGCATTGGAGTCAACATGAGCCAGCATCCCTGTGGAATGTTTTGGACACCTCGTAGAGTCCATGCCCAGACGAATTGAGTCTGTTCTGAGGGCAAAAGAAGTTGCAACTCAATTTTAGGATGGTGTTCCTAATGTTTTATACACTCAGTGTATATGGTTTACTGTAGTATGTTATAGTCTTGGCGACTCCATGAGGTCAAATCCAAGTCAAGAGCATTTCTTCCATTATTACCATGTTTGTAAATTAAACTTTGTATCATCCTTGTAATAATAACAGTGATAGCTAGTATTTCTCAGATGTCGGCTACATTTTCTGCCTTCCATTCCCCAGCTGGTAGGTTATGTTTACGTCCCAAATGGCACATTATTATATATATAGTGCACTCCTTTTGAGTGTTTTTTGGTATTTTATTGGGATCCCCTTTTAGCTGCTGCCAACCTGGAGCTTCCAGGGGCTACTCTTCCTCTTTAGACCAGGGCTCTGCCTTCCATTCCCCAGCTGGTACATTCTGTTTGCATCCAGGGGCTACTCTTCCTCTTTAGACCAGGGCTCTGCCTTCCATTCCCAAGCTGGTACATTCTGTTTGCATCCAGGGGCTACTCTTCCTCTTTAGACCAGGGCTCTGCCTTCCATTCCCCAGCTGGTACATTCTGTTTGCGTCCAGGGGCTACTCTTCCTCTTTAGACCAGGGCTCTGCCTTCCATTCCCCAGCTGGTACATTCTGTTTGCGTCCAGGGGCTACTCTTCCTCTTTAGACCAGGGCTCTGCCTTCCATTCCCCAGCTGGTACATTCTGTTTGCGTCCAGGGGCTACTCTTCCTCTTTAGACCAGGGCTCTGCCTTCCATTCCCCAGCTGGTACATTCTGTTTGCGTCCAGGGGCTACTCTTCCTCTTTAGACCAGGGCTCTGCCTTCCATTCCCCAGCTGGTACATTCTGTTTGCATCCAGGGGCTACTCTTCCTCTTTAGACCCGGGCTCTGCCTTCCATTCCCTAGCTGGTACATTCTGTTTGCATCCAGGGGCTACTCTTCCTCTTTAGACCAGGGCTCTGCCTTCCATTCCCAAGCTGGTACATTCTGTTTGCGTCCAGGGGCTACTCTTCCTCTTTAGACCAGAGCTCTGCCTTCCATTCCCCAGCTGGTACATTCTGTACTTCCGGCGCCGACTGAGATGGCCGCCTCGCTTCGCGTTCCTAGGAAACTATGCAGTTTTTTGTTTTTTTACGTGTTATTTCTTACATTAGTACCCCAGGTCATCTTAGGTTTCATTACATACAGTCGAGAAGAACTACTGAATATAAGATCAGCGTCAACTCACCATCAGTACGACCAAGAATATGTTTTCCGCGACGCGGATCCTGTGTTCTGCCTTACAAACAGGACAACGGAATGGATCGCATGCAGCGACCCAAGGAAACGACTCCGAAAAAGAGGGAAACGCGGCGGTGTTCTGGTCAGACTCCGGAAAAGGGCACATCGCGCACCACTTCCCAGTATTCTTCTTGCCAATGTCCAGTCTCTCGACAACAAGGTTGATGAAATCCGAGCAAGGGTGGCATTCCAGAGGGACATCAGAGACTGCAACGTTCTTTGCTTTACGGAGACATGGCTTACTGGGAAAACGCTATCCAGGGCGGTGCAGCCAACGGGTTTCTCCACGCATCGCGCCGACAGAAACAAACATCTCTCTGGTAAGAAGAGTGGAGGGGGCGTATGCCTCATGACTAACGGGACATGGTGTGATGAAGAAAACATACAGGAACTCAAATCCTTCTGTTCACCTGATTTAGAATTCCTCACAATCAAATGTAGACCGCATTATCTTCCAAGAGAATTCTCTTCGATTATAATCACAGCCGTATATATCCCCCCAAGCAGACACATCGATGGCTCTGAACAAACTTTATTTAACTCTTTGCAAACTGGAAAACATTTATCCGGAGGCTGCATTCATTGTAGCTGGGGATTTTAACAAAGCCAATCTGAAAACAAGACTCCCTAAATTTTATCAGCATATCGATTGCGCAACCAGGGGTGGTAAAACCTTGGATCATTGTTACTCTAACTTCCGCGACGCATATAAGGCCCTGCCCCGCCCCCTTTCGGAAAAGCTGACCACGACTCCATTTTGCTGATCCCTGCCTACAGACAGAAATTAAAACAAGAGGCTCCCACGCTGAGGTCTGTCCAACGCTGGTCAGAACAAGCTGACTCTACACTCCAAGACTGCTTCCATCACGTGGACTGGGACATGTTTCGTATTGCGTCAGATGGGAATATTGACGAATACGCTGATTCGGTGTGCGAGTTCATTAGAACGTGCGTCGAAGATGTCGTTCCCATAGCAACGATAAAAACATTCCCTAACCAGAAACCGTGGATTGATGGCAGCATTCGCGTGAAACTGAAAGCGCGAACCACTGCTTTTAATCAGGGCAAGGTGTCTGGCAACATGACTGAATACAAACAGTGCAGCTATTCCCTCCGTAAGGCTATCAAACAAGCTAAGCGTCAGTACAGAGACAAAGTGGCATCTCAATTCAATGGCTCAGACACAAGAGGCATGTGGCAGGGTCTACAGTCAATCACGGACTACAAGATGAAATCCAGCCCAGTCACGGACCAGGATGTCTTGCTCCCAGGCAGACTAAATAACTTTTTTGCCCGCTTTGAGGACAATACAGTGCCACTGACACGGCCTGCAACGGAAACATGCAGTCTCTCCTTCACTGCAGCCGAGGTGAGTAAGACATTTAAACGTGTTAACCCTCGCAAGGCTGCAGGCCCAGACGGCATCCCCAGCCGCGCCCTCCGAGCATGCGCAGACCAGCTGGCCGGTGTGTTTACGGACATATTCAATCAATCCCTATACCAGTCTGCTGTTCCCACATGCTTCAAGAGGGCCACCATTGTTCCTGTTCCCAAGAAAGCTAAGGTAACTGAGCTAAACGACTACCGCCCCGTAGCACTCACTTCCGTCATCATGAAGTGCTTTGAGAGACTAGTCAAGGACCATATCACCTCCACCCTACCTGACACCCTAGACCCACTCCAATTTGCTTACCGCCCAAATAGGTCCACAGACGATGCAATCTCAACCACACTGCACACTGCCCTAACCCACCTGGACAAGAGGAATACCTATGTGAGAATGCTGTTCATCGACTACAGCTCGGCATTCAACACCATAGTACCCTCCAAGCTCGTCATCAAGCTCGAGACCCTGGGTCTCGACCCCACCCTGTGCAACTGGGTACTGGACTTCCTGACGGGCCGCCCCCAGGTGGTGAGGGTAGGCAACAACATCTCCTCCCCGCTGATCCTCAACACGGGGGCCCCACAAGGGTGCGTTCTGAGCCCTCTCCTGTACTCCCTGTTCACCCACGACTGCGTGGCCACGCACGCCTCCAACTCAATCATCAAGTTTGCGGACGACACAACAGTGGTAGGCTTGATTATCAACAACGACGAGACGGCCTACAGGGAGGAGGTGAGGGCCCTTGGAGTGTGGTGTCAGGAAAATAACCTCACACTCAACGTCAACAAAACTAAGGAGATGATTGTGGACTTCAGGAAACAGCAGAGGGAACACCCCCTATCCACATCGATGGAACAGTAGTGGAGAGGGTAGCTAGTTTTAAGTTCCTCGGCATACACATCACAGACAAACTGAATTGGTCCACTCACACTGACAGCGTCGTGAAGAAGGCGCAGCAGCGCCTATTCAACCTCAGGAGGCTGAAAAATTCGGCTTGTCACCAAAAGCACTCACAAACTTCTACAGATGCACAATCGAGAGCATCCTGGCGGGCTGTATCACCGCCTGGTACGGCAACTGCTCCGCCCTCAACCGTAAGGCTCTCCAGAGGGTAGTGAGGACTGCACAACGCATCACCGGGGGCAAACTACCTGCCCTCCAGGACACCTACACCACCCGTTGTTACAGGAAGGCCATAAAGATCATCAAGGACATCAACCACCCGAACCACTGCCTGTTCACCCCGCTATCATCCAGAAGGCGAGGTCAGTACAGGTGCATCAAAGCTGGGACCGAGAGACTGAAAAACAGCTTCTATCTCAAGGCCATCAGACTGTTAAATAGCCACCACTAACATTGAGTGGCTGCTGCCAACACACTGTCATTGACACTGACCCAACTCCAGCCATTTTAATAATGGGAATTGATGGAAATGATGTAAATATATCACTAGCCACTTTAAACAATGCTACCTTATATAATGTTACTTACCCTACATTATTCATCTCATATGCATATGTATATACTGTACTCTACAACATCGACTGCATCCTTATGTAACACATGTATCACTAGCCACTTTAACTATGCCACTTTGTTTACTTTGTCTACACACTCATCTCATATGTATATACTGTACTCGATACCATCTACTGTATGCTGCTCTGTACCATCACTCATTCATATATCCTTATGTACATGTTCCTTATCCCCTTACACTGTGTATAAGACAGTAGTTTTTTTTGGAATTGTTAGTTAGATTACTTGTTGGTTATCACTGCATTGTCGGAACTAGAAGCACAAGCATTTCGCTACACTCGCATTAACATCTGCTAACCATGTGTATGTGACAAATAAAATTTGATTTGATTTGATTTGATTTCTGTTTGCGTCCATGGGCTACTCTTCCTCTTTAGACCAGGGCTCTGCCTTCCATTCCCCAGCTGGTACATTCTGTTTGCGTCCAGGGGCTACTCTTCCTCTTTAGACCAGGGCTCTGCCTTCCATTCCCCAGCTGGTACATTCTGTTTGCATCCAGGGGCTACTCTTCCTCTTTAGACCAGGTCTCTGCCTTCCATTCCCAAGCTGGTACATTCTGTTTGCATCCAGGGGCTACTCTTCCTCTTTAGACCAGGGCTCTGCCTTCCATTCCCCAGCTGGTACATTCTGTTTGCATCCAGGGGCTACTCTTCCTCTTTAGACCAGGTCTCTGCCTTCCATTCCCAAGCTGGTACATTCTGTTTGCATCCAGGGGCTACTCTTCCTCTTTAGACCAGGGCTCTGCCTTCCATTCCCCAGCTGGTACATTCTGTTTGCGTCCAGGGGCTACTCTTCCTCTTTAGACCAGAGCTCTGCCTTCCATTCCCCAGCTGGTACATTCTGTTTGCATCCAGGGGCTACTCTTCCTCTTTAGACCAGGGCTCTGCCTTCCATTCCCCAGCTGGTACATTCTGTTTGCATCCAGGGGCTACTCTTCCTCTTTAGACCAGGTCTCTGCCTTCCATTCCCAAGCTGGTACATTCTGTTTGCATCCAGGGGCTACTCTTCCTCTTTAGACCAGGGCTCTGCCTTCCATTCCCCAGCTGGTACATTCTGTTTGCATCCGGCGGCTACTCTTCCTCTTTAGACCAGGGCTCTGCCTTCCATTCCCCAGCTGGTACATTCTGTTTGCATCCGGCGGCTACTCTTCCTCTTTAGACCAGGGCTCTGCCTTCCATTCCCCAGCTGGTACATTCTGTTTGCGTCCAAGGGCTCTGGTCTGAAATGGAAGGACTATATAGGGAATAGGGTGCCAGTTGGGGTGAAGATGTTAGAAAGGCAGCCTGTTATGGTATTGTGATTAATGAATGCTGTCTAAGGAGTAATGATGTGTTATGGCCCAGTTACCAGGAAGTGATGTGTTATTTTTCTGTCTCTCTCTATAGTCCTGGGTCTGTGACAAGGGAAGGAAACCAAAGCTGAATGAATAAAGACTAGAAACATGTAAGCGCCACCAACAATGAGGTAGTCCTGCAAAAACGTAAGAGTAGCAAGATTTCAGAAACAGAATTATATCATATTCAGAGAAATTTACACATTTTTATTTACGTACCACAAGAGTAAAATGAGAGAAATGCTTCCCAGGAGTGGAACGTTTTATGAAGGTCTATCTATCAAATGATTAGGACACACTTGACTCATAGTTTGTCATTTGAATGAGGCTCTTTTAGTCAAGTATTACTGGAGTTAAGTCTACTCCAGTATTTGTCTCAGGTAGCCAGTCTAAAGAGCAGGGATGGAAATGAATCTAGGCCACTAGTAAAAATGGTTCTACTAGTAACTAGTAAAAATGGTTCTACTAGTAACTAGTAAAAATGGTTCTACTAGTAAAAATGGTTCTACTAGTAACCAAAATCCTTAAGTTTCATGATTGCTAAAGAAGGACCCTTTTCACAATGTTCTGTTTATCAACTACAAGAGTCTGTTGTTTTCATCTTTGAACATCATTGTAAACAGGGGACTACAGATCATTCTATTATGTTCAGTAACATTTTCTAAATTCACATAAAATACAGCGTTTGAACAATGTGTTTTGTTACCACCGGTCCTGGTTTGACCTCCAGATTTTGAGAAGTGTCCCAGTTGGAGTGCTGACTGTGGTTAGTCCATACTATAAGATCACACAGACAGGGTGTGACAATAACTAACAACATACAGTAAGGTTCAGCAAGTACAATACACTCAATCCCCATATCTTAATACTTTGCTTCGATTTACAAATGTATAAAACAAACTGGGGACTTACAAATCTCCTAAGAGGGAAATACTCTGAATCCAGTCACCAGACTACATATTGGTGCTCTTCTCTATTGAGTTCAAGTACATAGTGTCGTCTGTCTGGTCCTTCTTCAGGTCATCTTCATCCTCATTGACTGTCTTGTCTGGGAACAGCTTGTCTAGCTCGCCTGGGTCTACGTAGGTGTAGAAGTAAGCCATGATGGAGAAGATGATGCAGACTGCCACCAGGAGGCCAGCGAACAGCAGGAACTCCATCCACTGAGAATGTCAGAATCAATGTTAAACACATTTAACACTGGGGACTATGGTTGTTATTTGATAGCCATATTTATTATCCTGGTGTACTCGCTACTCAAGCTGGAGAGAGAAAGGGAACTAGCCATTCTTATTGTTGTGATTGGTTTCCCTCTAGTGGACTACTGCAGACACTGCTCTGTTTGACTCTTTTTAACGGTTTTATGAGGTCTATGGGTTCAATGGCGCACTGACAAGGCTTCCTAAAAGGCACAGTAAAAACCGTCTTCTACCACTGGGACTTACCTGATCCAGACCTGCCCCCTCTGCTACGATTAGCACAATGACATTGCCAAAGGCTACAGTCAGCAGCCAGCCGGCCTGCAGCAGTGACTTCATGTTGGCTGGGGCCTGTATTGAATATAGACCTAGATATTGTTTATCATTGGCAGGGAAAAGCATATCACATGTTCTTCACTCAAACATGATCTCCTTGTAGAGGCTGAATTCCTAGTAATCAACCCGTAGCTGTCTATACTCCCTAGCCACTTCTAGTAGATCTGAAAGGTTTCTGGTTGGTAGAAGTGTTCATCATACTGGACACCAATTCTTTCAGATCTACAGAGGTGCCTAAGTAAGCATTTGAGGTTTATTAGTCAATACTCAACCAATACTCAATCAACAATCACTGGATACCTACTGACCTGTGAATAGGAGAACTCGATGCCTGGGATGGAGAACATGACTTCTCCTGCTGTCATCAGGGCATACTGGGGGATCTGCCAGGCTATGTGAACATTGTTGGCCTTCACAAATCAAATCAAAAATAATTGAATCACATGCTTCGTAAACAGATGTAGACTAGCTGTAAAATTCATACTTACAGGCCCTTCCCAACAAAGCAGAGAGAAAAGAAGAGAAATAATAACCTTCACATCCTCCATCTTCTGGGGAATGATGTCTCCAGAGCCCTGGAAAAAAGTAAAGGAAGTTATGAGTACTGTCTACCAGAGCGGGCACTGACGATGTGAGCAATGCCAAGGTCGTGGGTTCAATTCCCGCAGGGATCTTTAGTAAGTGTAACTTACTAGGTAGCTAGTACTGTGCTAGTCCATGTATTTCTACTGCCAATGTGGTTTCAGGCCATAGCAGGCAGCACTTAATAGTAGCTACAGTATGGTATTTTGTGATCTCATGTATAAGCAGTGGGATGACTCACCCCTTTGAGGATGACTGTGTATGAAGCTCCAGAGTCGAGCAGGCCCAGGTTGATGGAGAAATCCTGTGAGCCTGATGTACACCTCACGCTTGTATACCTGTGAGAGATGGCATAGGTGAAGGATTTAGAGAGGGCAGAGGTAAAAGAGATCTGTGGATACTGTGATGTGATCTAGCACTGACTATATCAGTGGAGGCTGCTGAGGGGAGGACGGCTCATAATAATGTATTGGAATGGAGCATATGGAATGGTATCAACCATATGGAAACCACGTGCTTGAAGTATTTGATACCATTCCACGTATTCTGCTCCAGCCATTACCACGAGCCCGTCCTCTCCAATTAAGGTGCCACCAGCCTCCTGTGGACTGTATCTATTTCTAATTTATTACTACATTAGTCAGATGTTCAATGTTAGAAAATGAGGAATATCAATTCCTGAATGCTTTGTCAGTGGCCTAGGAAGGGACACTTTACACTATTTTAAGATGAACTGCAATGGAACACAAATATGGCCACTCACTCCTTTCTTTCCACACTCTTATTGGGAGATATGCCATAGTCAGCGGGTACGTGAAAGTCCACACCAGCCATCGTTACGTTCACAGCCTCACTCCGCGTGTTAATGAACCTGTTAGAGCAATACTTGAATCTTTGCAGCGTATTCACTGAACTAACGGAAGTCAGTCTTTCCAATGGAGAATTATTCCGTCTCCTATTTCAATTCAAACATAAACACATAATTACCTCAGGTATGCTTCCATTTTTTCACTTTTAAGTATGTTGTCTGTCGCCTATATTATTAAAAAAATGAAAACAGAAACAGATTGCAAACACAGAAATGATTTCTGTAGTGACTGTAAGATTATAGTGTGAACTTCAGACTCACTAGTTGACACACTATTCCCGAGGTTTTGCTGTGCAGGACGAGACTGTAGGCTTTCTGCTCTGTGAAAGTCTCTCTACACTCATGAAAGTGTCCATTGTGATTGATCCCCACAGTGATGGTCTTGTTGTGTCCCCCCAGTTCAAGATGCTGATATGCTTGAGGATCCTGATAGACATAGAGGCATGTGTATTACATGTATTGCCATGATTAACGTTCAGCTCTAATCAGACCTGCGTTCAAATATTTTTACAATTATTAACGGGGCCTGATCGAGCTTTCCTGGCACAATGGAACCAATCAAATAGTTGCACAACGGCAAACTCCAGGATAAAGCAAACACAACGTTTTTGAAAGATTTCAAATAGTATTTGAACCCAGGTCTGGCTGTAATAGCTGTAGAACAATGGACCTGTTGACCTCAGAACGCACATCTGTTGCCGTGAGATGTAGCTGTAGATTCCTATGGAGTCAGACTATGGAGCGTCTACGGAGTCTACAGCCATTTCTCATATGGCAATCCTATCTGGTAGGTCTGCTTTCTATGAAGTCAAGGTTGATTATTAGTCACAGCATTATTAGCGTAGCAGAGTAAAACTAGGGTAAAACTCCCCAGCCCAGTTTACCTCATAGGATTTGATAGGTTGTGAGAATAGGTTACTCCCAGGGATGCTTAGTTTGACGTCACTGTCAGCCAGGTTGTAGACCTGTAGCAGACACCGTCCACGAGGTGCAGGCTCCACCACCGTTTTCTAGCAGAGGAATAGAGAGAGAGGGGACATCAGAAGACAGGTGATTGGCTCTGTTTCAAAGGTGGCAATCCAGGTGGATTTCATTTTTACAGTTGCAAAATATTAATGTTGTTCCTGCTAAACACTTCTCCAGGCATTGTGAGATCAGACCATCTATGCAGCGCAACTGCAAAAAAAGATGACCTGGAGTGTCACTTACGGAAGTGAAGTCCCCCAAAGATCAGAGGAGGCTGGTGGGAGGAGCTATAGTAGGATGGGCTCATTGTAATGACTGGAATGGAATTAATGTAACGGAGTCTAATGTGGTTTCCATTTGTTGGATACGGTTCCATTTATTCAATTCCAGCCATTACAATACGCCTATAGCTCCTACCACCAGCCTCCTCTGCCAGAGATGCTGTGTCTTACCATGACGTTGACCTCCACCAAGGTGGCAGCACCGAAGGCCAGCGCTGCAAAGATCATACCAACAGCCATCTTCTTCAGCGGCCTAAGGGGAGATGGAGACGTATCAGGCATTCTGTCTCTCAAGGGGAGATGGAGACGTATCAGACATTCTGTCTCTAAAGGGGAGATGGAGACGTATCAGACATTCTGTCTCTCAAGGGGAGATGGAGACGTATCAGGCATTCTGTCTCTCAAGGGGAGATGGAGACGTATCAGACATTCTGTCTCTCAAGGGGAGATGGAGACGTATCAGACATTATGTCTCTAAAGGGGAGATGGAGACTTATCAGACATTATGTCTCTAAAGGGGAGATGGAGACGTATCAGGCATTCTGTCTCTAAAGGGGAGATGGAGACGTATCAGGCATTATGTCTCCAAAGGGGAGATGGAGACGTATCAGGCATTATGTCTCTAAAGGGGAGATGGAGACGTATCAAGCATTCTGTCTCTGCTCTCTGCTGTCTCTGCTGCTAAAGTCAGACCATACAAACGCTCCACACCGCGTGGCCGCGGCCACCCTAATCTGGTGGTCCCAGCGCGCACGGCCCACGTGGAGTTCCAGGTCTCCGGTAGCCTCTGGAACTGCCGATCTGCGGCCAACAAGGCAGAGATCATCTCAGCCTATGCCTCCCTCCAGTCCCTCGACTTCTTGGCACTGACGGAAACATGGATCACCACAGATAACACTGCCACTCCTACTGCTCTCTCTTCGTCCGCCCACGTGTTCTCGCACACCCCGAGAGCTTCTGGTCAGCGGGGTGGTGGCACCGGGATCCTCATCTCTCCGAAGTGGTCATTCTCTCTTTCTCCCCTTACCCATCTGTCTATCGCCTCCTTTGAATTCCATGCTGTCACAGTTACCAGCCCTTTCAAGCTTAACATCCTTATCATTTATCGCCCTCCAGGTTCCCTCGGAGAGTTCATCAATGAGCTTGATGCCTTGATAAGCTCCTTTCCTGAGGACGGCTCACCTCTCACAGTTCTGGGCGTCTTTAACCTCCCCACGTCTACCTTTGACTCATTGCTCTCTGCCTCCTTCTTTCCACTCCTCTCCTCTTTTGACCTCACCCTCTCACCTTCCCCCCCTACTCACAAGGCAGGCAATACGCTCGACCTCATCTTTACTAGATGCTGTTCTTCCACTAACCTCATTGCAACTCCCCTCCAAGTCTCCGACCACTACCTTGTATCCTTTTCCCTCTCGCTCTCATCCAACACTTCCCACACTGCCCCTACTCGGATGGTATCGCGCCGTCCCAAACTTCGCTCTCTCTCCCCCGCTACTCTCTCCTCTTCCATCCTATCATCTCTTCCCTCTGCTCAAACCTTCTCCAACCTATCTCCTGATTCTGCCTCCTCAACCCTCCTCTCCTCCCTTTCTGCATCCTTTGACTCTCTATGCCCCCTATCCTCCAGGCCGGCTCGGTCCTCCCCTCCCGCTCCGTGGCTCGACGACTCATTGCGAGCGCACAGAACAGGGCTCCGGGTAGCCGAGCGGAAATGGAGGAAAACTCGCCTCCCTGCGGACCTGGCATCCTTTCGCTCCCTCCTCTCTACATTTTCCTCTTCTGTCTCTGCTGCTAAAGCCACTTTCTACCACTCTAAATTCCAAGCTTCTGCCCCTAACCCTAGGAAGCTCTTTGCCACCTTCTCCTCCCTCCTGAATCTTCCTCCCCCCCTCTCTGCAGATGACTTCGTCAACCATTTTGAAAAGAAGGTCGACGACATCCGATCCTCGTTTGCTAAGTCAAACGACACCGCTGGTTCTGCTCACACTGCCCTACCCTGTGCTCTGACCTCTTTCTCCCCTCTCTCTCCAGATGAAATCTCGCGTCTTGTGACGGCCGGCCGCCCAACAACCTGCCCGCTTGACCCTATCCCCTCCTCTCCAGACCATTTCCGGAGACCTTCTCCCTTACCTCACCTCGCTCATCAACTCATCCCTGACCGCTGGCTACGTCCCTTCCGTCTTCAAGAGAGCGAGAGTTGCACCCCTTCTGAAAAAACCTACACTCGATCCCTCCGATGTCAACAACTACAGACCAGTATCCCTTCTTTCTTTTCTCTCCAAAACTCTTGAACGTGCCGTCCTTGGCCAGCTCTCCCGCTATCTCTCCCAGAATGACCTTCTTGATCCAAATCAGTCAGGTTTCAAGACTAATCATTCAACTGAGACTGCTCTTCTCTGTATCACGGAGGCGCTCCGCACCGCTAAAGCTAACTCTCTCTCCTCTGCTCTCATCCTTCTAGACCTATCGGCTGCCTTCGATACTGTGAACCATCAAATCCTCTCCACCCTCTCCAAGTTGGGCATCTCCGGCGCGGCCCATGCTTGGATTGCGTCCTACCTGACAGGTCGCTCCTACCAGGTGGCGTGGCGAGAATCTGTCTCCTCACCACGCGCTCTCACCACTGGTGTCCCCCAGGGCTCTGTTCTAGGCCCTCTCCTATTCTCGCTATACACCAAGTCACTTGGCTCTGTCATAACCTCACATGGTCTCTCCTATCATTGCTATGCAGACGACACACAATTAATCTTCTCCTTTCCCCCTTCTGATGACCAGGTGGCGAATCGCATCTCTGCATGTCTGGCAGACATATCAGTGTGGATGACGGATCACCACCTCGAGCTGAACCTCGGCAAGACGGAGCTGCTCTTCCTCCCGGGGAAGGACTGCCCGTTCCATGATCTCGCCATCACAGTTGACAACTCCATTGTGTCCTCCTCCCAGAGCGCTAAGAACCTTGGCGTAATCCTGGACAACACCCTGTCGTTCTCAACTAACATCAAGGCGGTGGCCCGTTCCTGTAGGTTCATGCTCTACAACATCCGCAGAGTACGACCCTGCCTCACACAGGAAGCGACGCAGGTCCTAATCCAGGCACTTGTCATCTCCCGTCTGGATTACTGCAACTCGCTGTTGGCTGGGCTCCCTGCCTGTGCCATTAAACCCCTACAACTCATCCAGAACGCCGCAGCCCGTCTGGTGTTCAACCTTCCCAAGTTCTCTCACGTCACCCCGCTCCTCCGCTCTCTCCACTGGCTTCCAGTTGAAGCTCGCATCCGCTACAAGACCATGGTGCTTGCCTACGGAGCTGTGAGGGGAACGGCACCTCAGTACCTCCAGGCTCTGATCAGGCCCTACACCCAAACAAGGGCACTGCGTTCATCCACCTCTGGCCTGCTCGCCTCCCTACCACTGAGGAAGTACAGTTCCCGCTCAGCCCAGTCAAAACTGTTCGCTGCTCTGGCCCCCCAATGGTGGAACAAACTCCCTCACGACACCAGGACAGCTGAGTCAATCACCACCTTCCGGAGACACCTGAAACCCCACCTCTTTAAGGAATACCTAGGATAGGATAAAGTAATCCTTCTCACCCCCCCCCCCTTTAAGATTTAGATGCACTATTGTAAAATGACTGTTCCACTGGATGTCATAAGGTGAATGCACCAATTTGTAAGTCGCTCTGGATAAGAGCGTCTGCTAAATGACTTAAATGTAAATGTAAATGTAGACGTATCAGGCATTCTGTCTCTCAAGGGGAGATGGAGACGTATCAGGCATTATGTCTCTAAAGGGGAGATGGAGACGTATCAGGCATTCTGTCTCTAAAGGGAAGATGGAGACGTGTCAGGCATTCTGTCTCTAAAGGGGAGATGGAGACGTATCAGGCATTCTGTCTCTAAAGGGGAGATGGAGACGTGTCAGGCATTCTGTCTCTAAAGGGGAGATGGAGACGTATCAGGCATTCTGTCTCTAAACCACACTCCTATGGACTCCAACAAGACAACTTTGAGTCAACGCACATTGTTCAATTTTGTCCCTACTACACAGAACTACACAGTAACAACGGTTTCTATTCTTAGAAATGATTAATGCGGTGAATTGTTTCATCTTTCTGTAGGACTACATAAGATGCTTGCACAACATTGTTTGAGCGTATCTTCCACTTATCATCTCAGTGATTTGATAAGATCACAAGGTACTGTAGAAAATCAGCTACAAACATTTTCTTTATGACCAAGAGGCGCATCAAAAATGTTGCCCAACCCACATGCTTGTTCTTGCCCCATTCCTTACTCATGAATGATGACTGTTTTTTATTTAACAAGGCAAGTCAGTTAAGAGCACATTCTTATTTACAATAATGGCCTATCGGGGAACAGTGGGTTAACTGCCGTGTTCAGGGGCAGAACGACAGGTTTTTACCTTGTCAGCTCAGGGATTTGATCCAGCAACCTTTTAGGTTACTGGCCCAACACTCTAACCACTAGGCTACCTGCCTCCCCAAACAGCCTTCAACTACTGTTGAAGACTGTAGTGTCCAGCCGTCAAACCCTTTCTTCCTCCGTTTCCACAATTCCTCTTGAAGCTCATTGGAAGTGAGGATCCAAGAGCCGAGGTCCAAGCTCCCTACGGTATCCTTGTCCAATGAGCTTTGAGACAGAGTGAGGAAATAAGGACAGAGGAAGCAAGGATTTGACAGCTGCATAGTAACGTTTTCAGACACAGCCATGGTCCACTCACGTGAGATTGATCCTGCACAGGCCTATGAGTGGGTAGACAACCACGTCAAAGATAGGCACAAACATCAGGATCAGCAGAGCGTTTAACATCTGAAAGAACCAGGAAGAACAAAACACAGGGAAGCTTCTGATGACTCAATATAAAATCACAACAAAAAATACCATCAAATAATATTGGTTGCTGAAGCAAACTTAGAAAAGACACCAGTAAATATTCTTGCACAATTGATTTAGTCAATAGCGAGATAGCATTATGGTGATAACGTGCATTATAAAAGGGTTTGGGTTCAGGAGAGAACACGCTTGGTCTTATTCAAAGCCATTATAGAGAGAACCTATGGTTACAGGTACAGTATAAACATCGCCAGCAGTTGTAATGCACTATAGAATACTAGGAAGAGAGTAAGAAGCTCCAGGCACCTGCATTTGATCAGGCTTCAGAACGAATGCTGATCCCTGTAACATAGAGACAGATTCCAAACAAGATTTCTATTTCAGTTTACAGTCAACGATAGTAAAACAATGCAAAATACTATGAAATCATAAATGTTGTACACTTGGGTTTTTCCCACAGTTGTAGGGCACATTGTTACACCGTTTCAAAAGCTAGAAAAGGAAAGGAACTTACGAAGGCCATTCACTACGAGACTCCTACCACTGTTGTAAAGTCCTGTACATTGAAAGAAAATGAACTTACAAAGGCCATGTTCATCCGGGTGGCCTGGAGAGTCCAGCGGGATCCCTATAGTACCATATAACAAAGAAGGCTAAATGTTATCATGTTATCCTGTATTCTATAGCACTGGATAGCTGCTTCGTCATCACCATTCACTTCAATGGTATAATCAGACCTCATCAATCCAACATGTCCTTGGCTTCTAACATGCCTAAAGCAAAGCCAAACAAAATGTTATGGCCTATAAACAATATAGATTCCCTTCATTAAAACTAAGATGGTGGTTTTTGTTCTTCTTGTTAGATTTAATCACAGTGTTTATCAGAGGAATGTGCCCAGGGACTCTGGGTTAGAGAAGGTTGGATGGATGGGGTTTTGGGGTTTGCACTTTTTCTTAATCAGTTGTTATTGTGGTGTTGTTTGGTCGTTGACCAGAGGGGAGGAGGAGAGAGGAGATGAGAGGAGACAACAGAACAATGCCTCAAGATCAAGTATTGAGGCAAGCAGAACTTGGGGTCCCAGAGGGCAAAGCTTGTTGAAATAATATCATTTTAAAAAAAGTAAAGAGTTGTAATCTGGTTGAAATTATGTAATTTCAAACCGTTTTGTCTTTACTTGGTCCGTTTCTACTGTATTGGCCTGAATCCTGGGTTTGGGAACCATGAAAGGTCCTGTTTAGAGGCTTTTTAACAGTTAGGGTGGTGGTTACTGTTCTATTTAGGAAGGTCCAAGCTGGTTCGGGTTAGGGTAAGCATTGGATCCTTACCTGCTGGTCAAACAGAGCCCAGAACATGGGCAGAGGGATGAAGAGCACCAGAACCCTCAGGACCATCTTAATCTCATGGATCAGACGTTTCTGTAGAGAAGCACATACAGTAGGAGAACAGACAGTATGGGTCCATTTCACCAGAACTTCTTCATACATTCACATATACCTTCTCCTTAGAATGGATACATACCTTTTACCTGTAAGCCAGATCGCCATAAATGTTCCTCATCTTTATATTATATTATCCTATTATAATCTGAAACATTGTTAATGGGACAGTTACAAGCTCCATGAAGTGATTATAGTCCTCACTGGAGTTATTTCAATCTTGATAATCATACCGGATACTTCTCCTCTGCCCAGTCCAGCCAGTGTTTCCTCTTAGAGTCATACTTAGAACTCATCCACCGGTTCTTGATGGCCAACTGTAGGATGGAGCGAACAGGAGCAGTCATGGACCAGTAGTAAGCCCAGGGGTAGTATTTGTCAGTTGTTTATCTTTCCATTATCTCAGAACCCAGAGCCAGATCTTGAGTGTACTAGCCAGCAATGTTAATCTGCCACAAGAGACTCATCCTTCTATGGAAATGTGTGACTGTTGAGAGAGGTGAATGACTTACCCCCAGGCACCGACACACATCCAATAAGACGTTCCCCTCAGGTGGACTCTTCTTATACATCCCACTTCCAGAGATGAACACGACTACAAAGACATAGACACATTTGAGTAGATGTTGAGTAGAATTTACTGATTGTAAATGTACTATCGCAATTTTTTTTAAATCCTCCAAAGAGCCTTGCCTGACCGCAAAACAAAATACCATCAATACTGTCTTTCTGTCAGATCCAAGGGGAAATGAGTTCCCTCGTTGAAAACCTTTTGACATGTAAAACTGAATTCTAGGAGTTCCTGTAAAACTGAATTCTAGGAGTTCCTGTAAAACTGAATTCTAGGAATTCCTGTAAAACTGTAGATTCTAGGAGTTCCTGTAAAACTGAATTCTAGAAGTTCCTGTAAAACTGAATTCTAGGAGTTCCTGTAAAACTGAATTCTAGGAGTTCCTAGAGTGGGTTTTTGGCATTTCTATCCCTGGTCATCTAAAGGTAAGGGCTAAAGGTAAAGATGAAACACACTCCCTGTTAGAGTAAACTACTTGTCTAACACAAAGTGTTGATGATGTGTGTTATCTTGGTGTGTGCCATTTTTTCAACCCAGGCGCTAAAACCAACTAGCCAAAATACCTTCAGACTATATTTTCATTGGTTGAAAAAAGTGTGTGTGTGTGTGTGTGTGTGTGTGTGTGTGTGTGTGTGTGTGTGTGTGTGTGTGTGTGTGTGTGTGTGTGTGTGTGTGTGTGTGTGTGTGTGTGTGTGTGTGTGTGTGTGTGTGTGTGTGTGTGTGTGTGCGCGTGTGTGTGTGCGCGTGTGTGTGTGCGCGTGTGTGTGTGTATATACATTGCTCAAAAAAATAATAATAATAATAATAATAAATGCCATTTAGCAGACGCTTTTATCCAAAGCGACTTACAGTCATGTGTGCATACATTCTACGTATGGGTGGTCCCGGGGATCAAACCCACTACCCTGGCATTACAAGCGCCATGCTCTACCAACTGAGCTACAGAAGGACCAGGACCAAATAAAGGGAACAATAAAATAACACATCCTAGATCTGAATGAATGAAATACTTTTTTCTTTACATAGTTTAATGTGCTAACAACAAAATCACACAACAATAATCAATGGAAATCAAATTTATCAACCCATGGAGGTCTGGATTTGGAGTCACACTCAAACTTAAAGTGGAAAACCACACTACAGGCTGATCCATCTTTGATATAATGTCCTTAAAACAAGTCTAAATGAGGCTCAGTAGTGTGTGTGACCTCCACGTGCCTGTATGACCTCCCTACCACGCCTGGGCATGCTCCTGATGAGGTGGCAGATGGTCTCCCGAGGGATCTCCTCCCAGACCTGGACTAAAGCATGGAGCGAGACATGATGTCCCAGATGTGCTCAATTGGATTCAGGTCTGGGGAACGGGTGGGCCAGTCCATAGCATCAATGCCTTCCTCTTGCAGGAACTGCTGACACACTCCAGCCACATGAGGTCTAGCATTGATCTTGCATTGTCTTGCATTAGGAGGAACCCAGGGTCAACCACACCAGCATATGGTCTCACAAAGGGTCTGAGGATCTCATCTCGGTACATAATGGCAGTCAGGCTACGTCTGGCGAGCACATGGAGGGCTGTGCGGCCCCCCAAAGAAATGCCACCCCACACCATGACTGACCCACCACCAAACCGGTCATGCTGGAGGATGTTGCAGGCAGCAGAACGTTCTCCACGGCGTCTCCAGACTGTCACATGTGCTCAGTGTGAACCTGCTTTCATCTGTGAAGAGCACAGGGCGCCAGTGGCGAATTTGCCAATCTTGGTGTTCTCTGGCAAATGCCAAACGTCCTGTATGGTGTTGGGCTGTATAAGCACAAACCCCACCTGTGGACGTCAGGCCCTCATACCACCCTCATGGAGTCTGTTTCTGACCGTTTGAGCAGACACATGCTGGAGGTCATTTTGCAGGGCTCTGGCAGTGCTCCTCCTGCTCCTCCTTGCACAAAGGCAGAGGTAGCGGTCTTGCTGCTGGGTTGTTGTCCTCCTACGGCCTCCTCCACGTCTCCTGATGTACTGGCCTGTCTCCTGGTGGCGCCTCCATGCTCTGGACACTACGCTGACAGACACAGCAAACCTTCTTGCCACAGCTCGCATTGATGTGCCATCCTGGATGAGCTGCACTACCTGAGCCACTTGTGTGGGTTGTAGACTCCGTCTCATGCTACCACTAGAGTGAAAGCACCGCCAGCATTCAAAAGTGACCAAAACATCAGCCAGGAAGCATACGAACTGAGAAGTGGTCTGTGGTTATCACCTGCAGAACCACTCCTTTATTGGGGGTGTCTTGCTAGTTGCCTATAATTTCCATCTGTTGTCTATTCCATTTGCACAACAGCATGTGAAATTTATTGTCAATCAGTGTTGCTTCCTAAGTGGACAGTTTGATTTCACAGAAGTGTGATTGACTTGGAGTTACATTGTGTTGTTTAAGTGTTCCCTTTATTTTTTTGAGCAGTGTATATATGTATGTATGTATGTATGTGTGTGTGTAACACAGTTCTGGGTTGTTTTGACTGGCGAGGAGCCATGTTTACACACCTCTGTGGTCCACTAGGATCTTTCTGATGACTGCCTCTGTGGTCCACTAGGATCTTTCTGATGACTGCCTCTGTGGTCCACTAGGATCTTTCTGATGACTGCCTCTGTAGTCCTGCCACTAGGATCTTTCTGATGACTGCCTCTGTAGTCCACTAGGATCTTTCTGATGACTGCCTCTGTAGTCCTGCCACTAGGATCTTTCTGATGACTGCCTCTGTGGTCCACTAGGATCTTTCTGATGACTGCCTCTGTGGTCCTGCCACTAGGATCTTTCTGATGACTGCCTCTGTGGTCCACTAGGATCTTTCTGATGACTGCCTCTGTAGTCCTGCCACTAGGATCTTTCTGATGACTGCCTCTGTAGTCCACTAGGATCTTTCTGATGACTGCCTCTGTAGTCCTGCCACTAGGATCTTTCTGATGACTGCCTCTGTAGTCCACTAGGATCTTTCTGATGACTGCCTCTGTAGTCCTGCCACTAGGATCTTTCTGATGACTGCCTCTGTAGTCCTGCCACTAGGATCTTTCTGATGACTGCCTCTGTGGTCCACTAAGATCTTTCTGATGACTGCCTCTGTAGTCCTGCCACTAGGATCTTTCTGATGACTGCCTCTGTAGTCCACTAGGATCTTTCTGATGACTGCCTCTGTGGTCCACTAGGATCTTTCTGATGACTGCCTCTGTAGTCCTGCCACTAGGATCTTTCTGATGACTGCCTCTGTGGTCCACTAGGATCTTTCTGATGACTGCCTCTGTAGTCCTGCCACTAGGATCTTTCTGATGACTGCCTCTGTAGTCCACTAGGATCTTTCTGATGACTGCCTCTGTGGTCCTGCCACTAGGATCTTTCTGATGACTGCCTCTGTGGTCCTGCCACTAGGATCTTTCTGATGACTGCCTCTGTGGTCCTGCCACTAGGATCTTTCTGATGACTGCCTCTGTGGTCCACTAGGATCTTTCTGATGACTGCCTCTGTGGTCCACTAGGATCTTTCTGATGACTGCCTCTGTGGTCCTGCCACTAGGATCTTTCTGATGACTGCCTCTGTGGTCCACTAGGATCTTTCTGATGACTGCCTCTGTGGTCCTGCCACTAGGATCTTTCTGATGACTGCCTCTGTAGTCCTGCCACTAGGATCTTTCTGATGACTGCCTCTGTAGTCCTGCCACTAGGATCTTTCTGATGACTGCCTCTGTGGTCCACTAGGATCTTTCTGATGACTGCCTCTGTGGTCCACTAGGATCTTTCTGATGACTGCCTCTGTGGTCCACTAGGATCTTTCTGATGACTGCCTCTGTGGTCCACTAGGATCTTTCTGATGACTGCCTCTGTGGTCCACTAGGATCTTTCTGATGACTGCCTCTGTGGTCCACTAGGATCTTTCTGATGACTGCCTCTGTAGTCCTGCCACTAGGATCTTTCTGATGACTGCCTCTGTGGTCCACTAGGATCTTTCTGATGACTGCCTCTGTGGTCCACTAGGATCTTTCTGATGACTGCCTCTGTGGTCCACTAGGATCTTTCTGATGACTGCCTCTGTGGTCCACTAGGATCTTTCTGATGACTGCCTCTGTGGTCCACTAGGATCTTTCTGATGACTGCCTCTGTGGTCCACTAGGATCTTTCTGATGACTGCCTCTGAATCCCATTCCTCTCGATCCATATGGGATTTAGTGTTCACTGCCTCTACCTCACTAAAGCATGTGCCATAAAAACAAAATCCTGCTTTCCAACTCGAGGGGCCACATCCCCCCTGGTGTGACCCATAATGGTAGCTTGGCTATATGAATAGTGCAGTAGCTCGTGTATACAAGCCTGCTGCACAACCAGGTCTGTGCTGAATGTATTCAATACATACTGTACCCCCAGCCGGCAAGGTTGTAATCTGGTCATTTAATAATGTCATTTCAACCAGGTTTACCCATTGGGTATATTCTACTCCAAGTATGCAACAGAAACCCAGACTAGCTTGATTAGATAAGGTGTGAAGAAGAGAGCACACTCACCTAGAGCAATGACCATCAAAATGGCTGGTACTCCGAAAGCAAGAGCGTAGCAGTCACCGCCAAAACACTGCACATTTCCTGTAAGTGCAGGAACACACAGCAGCAGCCATGAGCAAAGGCAGAGGCCTGAGCCCTCAATGCCTTTCACCTCAGAGGCCTGAGCCCTCAATGCCTTTCACCTGAGAGGCCTGAGCCCTCAATGCCTTTCACCTGAGAGGCCTGAGCCCTCAATGCCTTTCACCTGAGAGGCCTGAGCCCTCAATGCCTTTCACCTGAGAGGCCTGAGCCCTCAATGCCTTTCACCTGAGAGGCCTGAGCCCTCAATGCCTTTCACCTGAGAGGCCTGAGCCCTCAATGCCTTTCACCTGAGAGGCCTGAGCCCTCAATGCCTTTCACCTGAGAGGCCTGAGCCCTCAATGCCTTTCACCTCAGCGACCTGAGCCCTCAATGCCTTTCACCTGAGAGGCCTGAGCCCTCAATGCCTTTCACCTGAGAGGCCTGAGCCCTCAATGCCTTTCACCTGAGAGGCCTGAGCACTCAATGCCTTTCACCTTTGAGATAAGGGTTAAGGTTAATGTGGACACGAACCTCTCAGTATTGGAGTGATGAGTGTCGATAAGACACTCCCAGCGTTGATGGACATGTAGAAAATGGAGAAGAATTTCCTCCTTTCGTTCGTCTGAGGTGACAAGGGACAAAACCCAATGATGGTGAACATTGTTTAATATCATCAATTCATTTGACACTTTTTCAGGTCAAATTTTTTTTTCTTCAATTTGTAGCATAATTGTTATCCCATTCTTCCGTAGCTAAGCCTACATACTTCAGTAACAACAGGTATTAGATTGAGAACTTCCTCATATGTTGCAGTAAGAGTATTATTGGTGTGTATTTTAGACTAGACTGATAGAATCTCTTACATGTTCTTCATCAAACTGATCACCTCCGAACGCTGCTACACAGGGTTTGATGCCTCCTGTACCAAAGGCTATAAGGATCAGCCCCACCATAGACAATGCTCTGAGAAATAGAGTGAAAGACAGAGAGAGAGACAGAGACAGAGAGAGAGAGAGAGAGAGAGAGAGAGAGAGAGAGAGAGAGAGAGAGAGAGAGAGAGAGAGAGAGAGAGAGAGAGAGAGAGAGAGAGAGAGAGAGAGAGAGAGAGAGAGAGAGAGAGAGAGAGAGAGAGAGAGTGAGAGTGAGAACAATCTTTGTCCCCATGTGCAGTTGCAAACCATAGTCTGGCTTTTTTAATGGTGGTTTTGGAGCAGTGGCTTCTTCCTTGATGAGCGGCCTTTCAGGTTATGCTTATATAGGACTCGATTTACTGTGGATATAGATACTTTTGTACCTGTTTCAACCAGCATCTTCACAAGGTCCTTTTTGCTGTTGTTCTGGGATTGATTTGCACTTTTCAAACCAAAGTACATTCATCTCTAGGAGACAGAACGCGTCTCCTTCCTGGGCGGTATAATGGCTGCATGGTCCCATGGTGTTTATACTTGCATACTATTGTTTGTACAGGTGAACGTTGTACCTTCAGGCATTTGGAAATTGCTCTCAAGGATGAACCAGACTTGTGGAAGTCTAAAAAAAAATTCTGAGGTCTTGGCTGATTTCTTTTGATTTTCCCATGACATCAAGCAAAGAGGCACTGAGTTTGAAGGTAGGCCTTGAAATACATCCACAGGTACACCTCCAATTGACTCAAATTATGTCAATTAGCTTCTAAAGCCATGACATCATTTTCTGGAATTTTCCAAGCTGTTTAAAGGCACAGGCACAGTCAACTTAGTGTATGTAAACTTCTGACCCACTGGAATTGTGATACGGTGAATTATAAGTGAAATAATCTGTCTGTAAACAATTGTTGGAAATTGTTTACATACATAGGTTGGAGTCATTAAAACTCGTTTTTCAACCACTCCACAAATTTCTTGTTAACAAACTATAGTTTTGGCAAGTCGGTTAGGACATCTACTTTGTGCATGACTTCCGACTTCAACTGTATCAATCAATTTGTCAGACTACTCACGTGTGTATGGTCGAGTCCCCCACACTCGGTATGGCCCCAACCGACTTGACGACATGACCGAGCACATAGACAACAGAGAGGTAAACAATGGTCCTGTGGATGACATGACACAGTAGTGACTTTCACAGTTACTTCAGCTTCTCGTCAACTAAAACAAGATTCAACATCGGACCAACAACAGTGGAGGCTGGTGGAGGGAGAAATCTGAGGACAGGCTCATTGTTATGGCTAGAATGGAATGCAGCCCATCCTCCAATCTAAAAGGACACCTTATTTCCCACTGAGGGTTTGGAGGCATTGACTTCTCCATCTAACTCACTTGAACTTGCCCAGCCAGGAGTCAGCAATGAGGGCCCCCAGAATAGGGGTGAAGTAACAGAGGCTGGAGAAGGCATGGTACACTGCTGTGGACAGGTTCTGGTTCCAATGCAGGTAATTGATGAAGTACAGCGTCAGCACCGCTTCACGCAAACACAGCCGGGAAGTAAGGAGAAATAGATAAGGATCACCAGGGATCAGAGAAAAATATAGTATATCATTGCTCCCAGGTCAGGTCTTTATTGTAAAAGAGAATGTGTTATCAATAAATTGATTAGAGTTGAATAGAGTTTGGCAATAACAGATTTTCTTTTTCAAGAAGTGTGTTTCGGGAAGTAGAGAAAGTAGAGGTCAGACAGGGAGTCTAGATCATGTGATGTTTCCATCTTAAATCAGAGATAAAGCCCCTTGTGACAGGGGGAGTGGAACCTGGTTGTGCAATCGGGAGGGGTAAATTTAATGAAAGCTTCACCAAAAAAATATACAATTGCTAAAAACCTTTTTAGCCTGTCTATCTATGGGTAACAGGGTTGACGTGTTATTCTAGCCTGTCTATCTATGGGTAACAGGGTTGATTGACGTGTTATTCTAGCCTGTCTATCTATGGGTAACAGGGTTGATGTTTTATTCTAGCCTGTCTATCTATGGGTAACAGGGTTGACGTGTTATTCTAGCCTGTCTATCTATGGGTAACAGGGTTGACATGTTATTCTAGCCTGTATATCTATGGGTAACAGGGTTGACGTGTTGTGCTCGACCCACTCAGTTTTCCACCACAAAACAGGCAAAAAGAGTAGAACCAGCTCACCTGCTCTACACTACACAGCAAATTCACCAGTGTTAAAGGAAAACTAAATGAACACGGAGACTGTTGTGTCTGTGGACCCATATTGACACCAAAACAGTGTTAATTCTTGAACTACTCTGCTCTGTCGCCAATACACATTAAATTGTTAGGGCACTACTACCACATATCAGTTCAATTGGTAGAGCATTCACACTAACAGGTGCAACAAATATAGCCACTTACAAGGCACGTCTCGAAATATGTTAATGAGCCAACGACTCATTACCCGCACACAACATTTCTCCACAATGCACCATAATTCACAGCTTCCTCTGCTGGGATCTCTTGATTGGGCCAATACTGACTGTGAGTGGATAATTTAGAACACTTAAGAAGGGCTCATACCCAAACGTTTGTGCGGCAATAAAACTATGTCAATGTAAGTTATTTACCAGAGTTCTGTCCTATTTCTAGTTAGGAGTAGTTAGGAGAACAATTCTTAATTATAAAACTATGTCAATGTAAGTTATTTACCGGAGTTCTGTCCTATTTCTAGTTAGGAGAACCATTCTTAATTATAGGTTACCTACCTTTCATGCCATAGTAGGAGAAGCGTTCACAGAACTCATTCACCACAATGAAGGAGATGCAGACAGGGTAGTTGGTTCCACATAGTTTCTGAGGAGAGGAAAGAAAGAAATATAAAAAGAGAGAGTGAAAGACAAAGACAAAGACAAATAGAGAGAGAGAGAGAGAGAGAGAGAGAGAGAGAGAGAGAGAGAGAGAGAGAGAGGGAAAGAGAGAGAGAGAGAGAGAGCGAAAGACAAAGACAAAGACAAAGAGAGAGAGAGAGAGAGAGAGAGAGAGAGAGAGAGAGAGAGAGAGAGAGAGAGAGAGAGAGAACGAAAGACAAAGACAAAGAGAGAGAGAGAGAGAGAGAGAGAGAGAGAGAGAGAGAGAGAGAGAGAGAGAGAGAGAGAGAGAGAGAGAGAGAGAGAGAGAGAGAGAGAGAGAGAGAGAGAGAGAGAGAGAGAGAGAGAGCGAAAGACAGTGAGAGAGAGAGAGAGAGAGAGAGAGAGAGAGAGAGAGAGAGAGAGAGAGAGAGAGAGAGAGAGAGAGAGAGAGAGAGAGAGAGAGAGAGAGCGAAAGACAAAGACAAAGAGAGAGAGAGAGAGAGAGAGAGAGAGAGAGAGAGAGAGAGAACGAAAGACAAAGAGAGAGAGAGAGAGAGAGAGAGAGAGAGAGAGAGAGAGAGAGAGCGAAAGACAAAGACAAAGACAAAGACAAAGAGAGAGAGAGAGAGAGAGAGAGAGAGAGAGAGAGAGAGAGAGAGAGAGAGAGAGAGAGAGAGAGAGAGAGAGAGAGAGAGAGAGAGAGAGAGAGAGAGAGAGAGAGAGAGAGAGAAAAAAGACAAAGACAAAGAGAGAGAGAGAGAGAGAGAGAGAGAGAGAGAGAGAGAGAGAGAGAGAGAGAGAGAGAGAGAGAGAGAGAGAACGAAAGACAAAGACAAAGACAGAGAGAGAGAGAGAGAGAGAGAGAGAGAGAGAGAGAGAGAGAGAGAGAGAGAGAGAGAGAGAGAGAGAGAGAGAGAGACAAAGACAAAGACAAAGAGAAAGAGAGAGAGAGAGAGAGAGAGAGAGAGAGAGAGAGAGAGAGAGAGAGTCATTAAAAGCTGTATGTGTTTTCTAGAGTAATACATGGCTCATACTAACATGTCAGTTAAACAAGGAATTGATGCTATTGTCCATAATGCTTTACTACTGAGCAAGTGTCAGTACGTCTCCATCCCAAATGGCAAACTATTCACTACATAGGGTAGTACTTTTGACCTGGGCCCACAGAGCTAAAATAGTACACTAAATAGGGAATAGGATGCCATTTAGGATACATTATAAAGAGTCATTCATTAATCACACCAGCACATTACAGATTAGACTAAAGAGCAACTGACAGGTAATTTGACATTAATCGTGGTCCAAAGAAAAGAGACGTTAATAATACGTCTGAAGAAGAAATTAAAGTTGAAATGATCAACTGAGGAAAACCCAGAAATCTTGCCAAGAATTTTCCAGTCAATATCCATTGTTTTACCTGTTCAATTCGACCGCAAATACATGACCATGAATATATTTTGCAATAAAACACGAAGAAATATAAAATATTACCTGTGATTTGCTTGTCTTTCCACTTTCATTCATTTCCAATTTGAGCTCTGTCAGGTAAACACAAAATAACATAATTTTAGAGGCATTGTATGCACAAGATGCATGGACATGACTAGCCCTATAAATAGTCCTCCAAATTCATGATATTCAAAATGAACATTCATAAGCATTTAACGTTACAAGTCTACACCTATTGTATTCTGTGCATGTGACCAATAAAATGTGATAAGATTTTTTAAATGTATTTACGCTATGAAGACAATATCCAAATATTAAGTGTATTATTAATATCATGGATTTGGTGTACTATTTGTAGGGCTGGCTAGGACATGACATGACATACTGCATCTACATTATCTAATGCTGGTCTATGGACGGAGTAAGACTTTCACTTGAGCACTATGCAATCAAACCCGTATTGCAGTATTCACGGAGGGACAAATACAAGTCCATTTGGAAATGGTCATTATTACTCTCTTACATGACTGACTATTAATAATAAAATAAGAAGTAATGATGGACTACTCATTATTATTAGAATATGGTCTAAGAGAAAAAAGTAGTTGATGCTAATAAACTTTGTTTTTTGAGATAGCCAAATTAGAAAATAGGCTAATACAAACACTCAGTAAAATGTGCGTTTTGCATCTGTTTCCTTACAATGGTGATGGTGTCTGAGAAGCCGATTGACAGGTGTGATGGAAAACATCTTCCGAACTTTCTACAGTAAAAATCTAACACAAGCTAGATGTCGATTCCAATTGGCTATTCTGGAGGCGAAAGAAACGCACACATGTTGAGGCAAGGTGCAAGCTGGCGGAGTAGAACACTTCAAATAGACAAATGGACAGATCTTCATCCAAATATTATAGAATCCACATAAAGAAAATGTGCATTTTCCCACTAGAGGTGTGTTTCGACCAAACATACCTGTGGATAAAAATAAGTGAGTGCTGACATAGTGCACACAAAATGTACTTGTTCGTTTAAGTTTTTATGTACCGAATAAAAACACCCTCTATTATTATTGAAAAATGAACATCACCGTGCACTTTCACCACCCTGTGAAATTCATCATCATGTATTTATTATCTGTAGATAACGTTTCCCCGAGTTGTAGTGGGAGGACCACACACCCAAATCATCGCGTGACTTCAAATTTACTTCGATATGACGGTTAATTATATCAATATTTTAACAAAAGGTTTCCACCGCTATTTCTCGCATAATACATTTCACCAACACAAAAGATCCCACCATGTAGAATGAACTAATCATCTGTCGGCATTTATAAAATTGTTCGGAAACCTCATGTTTCCATCACAGCTGTTATTATGGTATCACTTTACTTGCATAAAAACTGTGGATGGAAACGTGGTTACTGAAGGCAAAATGTCAACCACTACACATACAGTATTTCAGCATTTCTATAAATCGAGCACATATGTTAGCAATTTGCCTAGATCCATCCTGTGAAAACATTGAATGCATACATCATTATCACGACCGTCTGAAAGTTGCAGACAGTGCTATCAAACGCGTAATTTGTGTCAATTGTCACAACTATTGATAACGTTTGTGCATAAAACGCTTTCCTTCAATAATCCACCGCCCATGCATCCAATAAAAAAACATATTCCGAAAACTTTATTTTTCCAAAAGTCTATGCACGCATTACCCTTTCGTTTCCCCATTTCTCGTGTATTTTCTGAAGTGTTTTTGGCACTAGCGTCGCATCGGTCGGTGGACTTCTTGACGTGCGTCCAAGTCCGTCCCTCTCTTGTCTGTCTGTGACTGTGAGCGCAGCAATGGAAACGCAGCTTTCTTATAACATATGTTTAACCCGTTAGTTAATATTCCACTCCAGATCCAATATTTTTTTTTACTTAATCTTCAAGGACTTTTCAGTGCAGATCTGATCCTGTCACGAAGTCAATTGAATAGTGGATCTTAGTTTCCAGAGAACAGTTGGGAACCCGCCTGTAAACCAGACTCTTTGGATTCACAATAGAGTATTTGTTTGGGTTTTTTAACCCGCAAGCCTGGGCGTGGAGTGACTGTTGAAATTAGCCTGAAGTGAGAGTACTTTATGAAGTGGACCATCTCCATGCTTTCTGGTACTTAGAATTGGGAGTTATGCATTTCTGGGGATGTTCAAAAAGTGCATTGATTCTCACTGATTGTACTGTTGTTGAAGTGACTCAAAAACAACTATTCCTACAAAAAAGTTATCATTAATTTCTTCTTCTATTTCCCGATTTCCAACATCTAGGAGACAATGAGCCCTCTAAAAATCCCAATGCATTGTAAAACTCAGTAGTCTATACAGTAATATTAGCATACAACTATTTCCCAACTAAACCCCTGCCATGCCAATGGGTTGTACTTGTCATTGTCAATAGAAATCCTATTGTAAATACATGAATGTTTAGCATGTGCCATTCACATTATCCTTTGATGTGTTATGGAGTTCCACCCTGGCGCCAGAGCCCATCTTCTATGCATGGGCACCACAGGCAGTAGAGACACGGACTACATCATTCATCTGGCTTGTTGTGGAATGTGTGTGCTGAATGAAATAGTTAATGAGAGAGAGAGAGAGGGAGCGAGAGAGAGACTCATTAAAAGCTGTATGTGTTTTCAAGAGTAATACATGACTCATACTAACATGTGAGTTAAACTATGAATCTAATTCACTATGGCACTATGCCACTTAAAAACGTAATTAAATACTCCTATTAAATTCTGACCATATGACCCATCTAGCACAGTAGCTCATATAGGCCAAGTTAAACCTGTAATATGAAAAAAAGAAAATTGGGCCTGCAAGTTCAATATGGAACCACTTCCAAGGGGGTTATTATCAGTTTCAAACATTGGTTGTTATCTGAACATAGTTTTGTGCCAACCGAATGACTGCATCTATATTAACCAGGTGTCTAAAGTACTTAATTAAAAAATACTTTAAAGTACTACTTAAGTATTTTATTGGGGTATGTGTACTTCACTATTTATATTTTGGACAACTTTTACTTTACTCCGACAACTTTTACTTTTACTTTATTTCATTCCGAAATAAAATAATTTACTTTTTAATTCATACATTTTCCCTGACACCGAAAAGTACTTGTTACATTTTGAATGCTTAGCAGGACAGGAAAAGGGTACAATTCACATGCTTATCAAGAGCACATCCCTGGTCATCCCTACTGCCTCTGATCTGGCAGACTCAATAAACACATATGCTTCGGTTGTAAATTATGTCTGAGTGTTGAAGTGTGCCTTGGCTTTCTGTAAATAAATAAAAAACAAGAAAATGGCACCATTTGGTTTGCTTAATATAAGAAATTTGAAATGATTTGTACTTTTACTTTAACTTTTGATACTTAAGTATATTTAAAACCAAATCATTTTAGACTTTTACTCAAGTAGTATTTTACTGGGTGATTTTCACTTTTACTTGAGTCATTTTGTATTTATTAAGGTATCTTTACTTTTACTCAAGTATGACAATTGGGTACTTTTTCCACCACTGTAACTAAAAGAAGCAGCCCACTGGGTACACACTGGTTGAATCAACACTGTTTCCACGTCATTTAAATGAAATGGCGTTGAACCAACGCGGAATAGACGTTGAATTGACGTCTGTGCCAAGTGGGAAACAGATCTGATAGTGATATTCCTTATTATCACCCTTATTATCTAATTACTTTAAATGACCTCTCTGAATCCACAATACTGACTTGGAAAGGGCATTTTATGTCACAATTAACTCCAAATCATGCCAGAAAGAATGATTATCTAGGGATGGGGAGGAGTCATATCAAACTATACTATGAAAACTTGAATAACCAGACTTTTACTGAATATATTTTGTGATCAAATACTGTTCGGTATGCCTGAGACTTTTATCCACTGCTTGAATAATTAAAGTTGCCCTGGTTGGTGGAGAAAATCCTGTTGGTCTTCAATACTGAATTTATAACATTAACAACATATATTTTTAGGTAATTATCATCTATAATAGTATGTGCATAGTCATTTTAATATAAATTGCATGTTAAAATCACATAACTTTAAAAAATAAAATGACACTGCGTTTGTTAGTGACAAAGAGTAAATAGCCTCAACTGGAGCAGTTAAAATAAACCTATTTACACAAATACATGTTAAACTAATGACATCAAATGGTCAGCAACAGGGTCTCACTGAGGTCTCGCTGTGTTGTGGTCATGATGTTACACATTTGTGGGTCACTTGTTAATGACAAGGATGGAACTTAAGGATTTTGGGCAGTGGCCAGCCTGACTAGTAGACCACAGGATTTACTAGCCCAGGTCCAAAATATGTGCCATGCGATACTTGAAAAAGGCCAGATTTCACTAGCCGTCGGGTTAGACAGGCACATTTTCTACTAGCCCCGTCTGAAAGGTACTATCCTCGGGCTAGCAGGCTAGCTTAATGTTCATCGCTGTTTTTTAAGGTATGGGAAAGTTAAGTGAGGTAAAGTACACCAAGTGACCCTCCGTAAAGTAGTGCTTGGTGACAGAAAGATGTACACCATGTGAATACTAATGTGGTTCATAAGGAAACTCCTTCTACTGCCATTGGTTCCTCCTGCTGCTAGACTGTCCTATCAATAAACTGCAGGTTGACTGGGGTAGCAGGGATCAGAAGGGTTCTTGTGACTGGCTTGACTGTGGCTCCGGTAGGGTCAGTGCGTATTTCATAGTGTTTTATCAACTGTGAGGATAGAGGAAAACACATTGATTATATTATGTTATTGTCCTAGTCTGGTAGAATGTCAGTTCTCCACATGTTAAATGAAAAGAGATGTAAAGAATAGATTCAAGGTAGAAAAACAACAACCCATGAATAGTACAATTACATAGAAATATGAGCTTTCCTAGTGGGGCAATCAATGGCAGTGATTAATCACGATTTGTTCCGGATTTTTCTGGAAGCTGACTTGCCGTGGCTGTTGATACGGAGATTTCTGCGCATGTGCAGGATTTTATTTTTTAAGTAGCTGCTGCTTCCCCCTCCTTGACATGTAGAGGGAAACTTATTGTAGGCTATACTAAAGATATGGTAGACACATTTGAACTATGCATTCCATACTGTACCTCAAGGGTGAGTTCATGTCATTTTTTCAGGAGGGGTGTTGAGCAACATCAAATCAAATGTTATGTGGCATATGCGTCAAATACAACAGTGACATTATTACAAGCCCTTAATAAACAATGCAGCTGTAAGAAAATACGTGTTAAGAAAGTATTTACTCAAATAAACTGAAAATATATGATAAAAAAAATAATAATAATAATTAAAGAGCAACAATAAAAGAACATCAATGAGGCTATTTACAGGTGGTACCGGTACAGAGTCAATGTGCTATATACGTTCCAAGATCTTGAGAGGAACGTATATCTTCCTCCACGAGGACTATCCTGAAGCTGTGCGCCAGAAGAGGAAAGAACTGATCCCAGCCATGAAAGCTGCCAGAGAGCGTGGGGACATTGCTTACATCCGCTATGACAGGCTCATTGTCCACCCTCCCTCCCAGAAGCCTGGAAGGGATGAGAGAGCCAAGCCTATGGGTTCATAGCTTCAACCCCGCAGCACACACACACCAATTGATTAATGGACTGTTGAATGTAAAACAAAATATCTTGCTTTGTTTGCTCTTTTCAGTATTATGTCTATCTCTGATAAGCTACCCAGGAAAGGGCTGAAAACAGCCCATAATAAATTATTTTCTTTTGGGGTGTTGCTATATTCTATCTACATTTGCACACACTGTACATAGATTTTTGTATTGTGTTATTGACTGTTTGTTTGTTTACTTCATGTGTAACTCTGTGTTGTTGTTTTTGTTGCACTGCTTTGCTTTATCTTGGCCAGGTCTCAGTTGTAAATGAGAACTTGTTCTCAACTGGCCTACCTGGTTAAATACAGGTGGGAAAAATACAAAATAAAAAGCCACCAAGTGCTAACAGTCAGTATGTAAATAATATGTGTGAAATGCTTGATAGTGTCTACTTTCTTGAGGACCTGAATATTGACTGGTTTTCATCAAGCTGTCCGCTCAAGAAGAAGCTTCTTACTGTACCCAGTGCCTGTAATCTGGTTCAGGTTATTAATCAACCTGCCAGGCTATTATCAAACACTACAGGAACAAGATCATCCACATGTATCGATCACATCTTTACTAACAGTGTAGAACTGTGTTCTAAAGCTGTATTCGTACCCATTGGATGCAGCGATCACAATATAGTGGCTATATCCAGGAGAACCAAGGTTCCAACAGCTGGGCCTAAAATAGTGGATAAGATACAAAAGATTTTGCTGATACTCTTATGTAGATGATGTAAACAATATTTGTTGGTCTGATGTGATTAATAAGGAGTATCCAGAAGCTGCACTAGATTCATTTATGAAATTGCTTTGTCAAATTATTGATAAACATGCACCTGTTAAGAAACTGACTGTAACGATCGTTGTAAGAAGTGGACGAAAGCGCAGCGCGGTGTGAATGCATCATTTTAATGGATGGCGAAAACACGAAGTAAACTGAACAAACTAACAAAAACAACAAACGAATGTGACTGCTAATGAAACCTAGTGCTAACATGCAACTAGAGATAGACAAACTAGATATACAACATAGAATGCCCACTCCTATCACATCCTGACCAAACAAAACATAGAAACAACAACGCAAATCATGGTCAGAGTGTGACACAGACTGTTAGAACTGTTAAGGCTCTGTGGGTTGATGACGAATTGAAAAATTGTATGGTTGAAAGAGATGGGCAAAAGGAGTGGCTAATAAATCCGGCTGCACATCTGACTGGTTTACTTACTGCAAATTGAGAAATTGTGTGACTAAACTCAACAAAAATATGTAATATGAAGCCAAGATCAATGAAAGAAAGAATTATAGAAAAAAGAACTTGAGTACTTTAAATGAAATTATGCCCAGAAAGTTGAATTCAACACCATCTTTCACCGAATCAGATGGCTAATTCATCACAAAACCATTTGATGTTGCTAATTATTCTGATGATTATTTCATTGGCAAAGTGGACAAACTTAGGTAGGATATGCCAACAACGAAGAGTGAGCCCCTGTATTCAGGTATAAAAAAACAAATCATGAAAGAAAAGCAGTGAAAGCAGTGAAAGAAAAGCAGTGCATTTTGAAAGTTAGTGTGGGAGAGGTGGAAAATGTATTGTTATTGATGAATAATGTCAAACCTCCTGGCATTGACCATGTGTAACTCTGTGTTGTTTGTGTCACCTGCTGTGCTTTATCTTGGCCAGGTCGCAGTTGTAAATAAGAACTTGTTCTCAACTGGCCTACCTGGTTAAATAAAGGTGAAATAAAAACAGAATAAATATAAGGTCTGAGAAAAGATGTGTGGGGTAGTGTCTGGAACCATGGTATGTCATCTCTGATGTTGTGCCTATCCTGGGGTAGTGTCTGGAACCATGGTATGTCATCTCTGATGTTGTGCCTATCCTGGGGTAGTGTCTGGAACCATGGTATGTCCTTTCTGATGTTGTGCCTATCCTGGGGTAGTGTCTGGAACCATGGTATGTCATCTCTGATGTTGTGCCTATCCTGGGGTAGTGTCTGGAACCATGGTATGTCATCTCTGATGTTGTGCCTATCCTGGGGTAGTGTCTGGAACCATGGTATGTCATCTCTGATGTTGTGCCTATCCTGGGGTAGTGTCTGGAACCATGGTATGTCATCTCTGATGTTGTGCCTATCCTGGGGTAGTGTCTGGAACCATGGTATGTCATCTCTGATGTTGTGCCTATCCTGGGGTAGTGTCTGGAACCATGGTATGTCATCTCTGATGTTGTGCCTATCCTGGGGTAGTGTCTGGAACCATGGTATGACCTTTCTGATGTTGCGCCTATCCTGAGGTAGTGTCTGGAACCATGGTATGTCATCTCTGATGTTGTGCCTATCCTGGGGTAGTGTCTGGAACCATGGTATGTCATCTCTGATGTTGTGCCTATCCTGGGGTAGTGTCTGGAACCATGGTATGTCACCTCTGATGTTGCACCTATCCTGAGGTAGTGTCTGGAACCATGGTATGTCATCTCTGATGTTGTGCCTATCCTGGGGTAGTGTCTGGAACCATGGTATGTCATCTCTGATGTTGCACCTATCCTGGGGTAGTGTCTGGAACCATGGTATGTCCTTTCTGATGTTGCGCCTATCCTGGGGTAGTGTCTGGAACCATGGTATGTCATCTCTGATGTTGTGCCTATCCTGGGGTAGTGTCTGGAACCATGGTATATCCTTTATGATGTTGCACCTATCCTGGGGTAGTGTCTGGAATCATGGTATGTCATCTCTGATGTTGCGCCTATCCTGGGGTAGTGTCTGGAACCATGGTATATCCTTTATGATGTTGCACCTATCTTGGGTTAGTGTCTGGAACCATGGTATGTCATCTCTGATGTTGCACCTATCCTGGGGTAGTGTCTGGAACCATGGTATATCCTTTATGATGTTGCACCTATCCTGGGGTAGTGTCTGGAATCATGGTATGTCATCTCTGATGTTGCGCCTATCCTGGGGTAGTGTCTGGAACCATGGTATGTCCTTTCTGATGTTGCGCCTATCCTGGGGTAGTGTCTGGAACCATGGTATGTCCTTTCTGATGTTGCGCCTATCCTGGGGTAGTGTCTGGAACCATGGTATGTCCGTTCTGATGTTGCACCTATCTTGGGTTAGTGTCTGGAACCATGGTATGTCATCTCTGATGTTGCACCTATCCTGGGGTAGTGTCTGGAACCATGGTATATCCTTTATGATGTTGCACCTATCCTGGGGTAGTGTCTGGAATCATGGTATGTCATCTCTGATGTTGCGCCTATCCTGGGGTAGTGTCTGGAACCATGGTATGTCCTTTCTGATGTTGCGCCTATCCTGGGGTAGTGTCTGGAACCATGGTATGTCATCTCTGATGTTGCGCCTATCCTGGGGTAGTGTCTGGAATCATGGTATGTCATCTCTGATGTTGCACCTATCCTGGGGTAGTGTCTGGAACCATGGTATGTCATCTCTGATGTTGCACCTATCCTGGGGTAGTGTCTGGAACCATGGTATATCCTTTATGATGTTGCACCTATCCTGGGGTAGTGTCTGGAATCATGGTATGTCATCTCTGATGTTGCGCCTATCCTGGGGTAGTGTCTGGAACCATGGTATGTCCTTTCTGATGTTGCGCCTATCCTGGGGTAATGTCTGGAACCATGGTATGTCCTTTCTGATGTTGTGCCTATCCTGGGGTAGTGTCTGGAACCATGGTATGTCCTTTCTGATGTTGTGCCTATCCTGGGGTAGTGTCTGGAACCATGGTATGTCCTTTCTGATGTTGTGCCTATCCTGGGGTAGTGTCTGGAACCATGGTATGTCATCTCTGATGTTGTGCCTATCCTGGGGTAGTGTCTGGAACCATGGTATGTCATCTCTGATGTTGTGCCTATCCTGGGGTAGTGTCTGGAACCATGGTATGTCATCTCTGATGTTGTGCCTATCCTGGGGTAGTGTCTGGAACCATGGTATGTCCTCTCTGATGTTGTGCCTATCCTGGGGTAGTGTCTGGAACCATGGTATGTCATCTCTGATGTTGCACCTATCCTGGGGTAGTGTCTGGAACCATGGTATATCCTTTATGATGTTGCACCTATCCTGGGGTAGTGTCTGGAATCATGGTATGTCATCTCTGATGTTGCGCCTATCCTGGGGTAGTGTCTGGAACCATGGTATGTCCTTTCTGATGTTGCGCCTATCCTGGGGTAATGTCTGGAACCATGGTATGTCCTTTCTGATGTTGTGCCTATCCTGGGGTAGTGTCTGGAACCATGGTATGTCCTTTCTGATGTTGTGCCTATCCTGGGGTAGTGTCTGGAACCATGGTATGTCCTTTCTGATGTTGTGCCTATCCTGGGGTAGTGTCTGGAACCATGGTATGTCATCTCTGATGTTGTGCCTATCCTGGGGTAGTGTCTGGAACCATGGTATGTCATCTCTGATGTTGTGCCTATCCTGGGGTAGTGTCTGGAACCATGGTATGTCATCTCTGATGTTGTGCCTATCCTGGGGTAGTGTCTGGAACCATGGTATGTCCTCTCTGATGTTGTGCCTATCCTGGGGTAGTGTCTGGAACCATGGTATGTCCTTTCTGATGTTGTGCCTATCCTGGGGTAGTGTCTGACCTAGAGACTCACTACTCAGTGAGTTTGTCCAGGCGTGGGGTCAAGAAGGGGTTTTACTTGAGATGGGAGTATCTGGAGTTGACAATTGATTTATGCCATAGAATGCATTGGTGTTTCTGTGCTATGAAGTACCAGGAACGAGGTCGGAGCATCATCTTAGGGGCCAGACTGAACAATAAGAACAGTCTTCATGGCAAATACTATCTGGCTGCGGGATACTCCTTTCTCATATATCAAGTTTCACCTTGTGACCCATTCCATACATCTGCGGTTTGTCATGAAGACTAAAAGGGCGTATCTTTTCTATAAAATATTTTTGTATGTCAGAGCTACTCGCCACAACACTTGGAAGTGTTGAGCCGACCGGCCTCATCATTATAGAAGAAATTGCTCTATGCTTTCCTTATTAATACGTTTTGAATAAAGTAATATCCTGATTGGTGATTGACCTCATCTCTCCTCACTGTTGATTAGAATTTCCACCACACTGAATCTTGTCTATTGATGTTCTGTATTATGTTTCATGTTGTGTGGACACCAGGAATAGCTGCTCGTTTTGCAACAGCTAATGTGGATCCTAATAAAACACCTTTGCCCTCGCACATTTGGTAAGTCGAGGTAATATGTACAGTACCAGTCAAAACAATTGAACACACCTTAAAGGATTCATCTTTATTTTGACTATTTTCTACATTGTAGAATAATAGTGAAGACATCAAAACTATGAAATAATACATGGAATCATGTAGTAACCAAAAACGTGTTAAAAAAAATCAAAATATATTTTAAAATCTTCAAAGTAGCCACCCTTTGCCTTGATAACAGCTTTTGCACACTCCTGGCACTCAACAAGCCTCACCTGGAATTATTTTCCAACAGTCTTGAAGGAGTTCCCACATATGCTGAGCACCTGTTGGCTGCTTTTCCCCCACACTCTGCGGTCCAACTCATCCCAAACCATCCTAATTTGGTTGAGTTCGGGTGATTGTGGAGGCCAGGTCATCTGAAGCAACACTTAATCACTCTTATTGGTCAAATATTTTTTTACAAAGCATGGAGGTCTGTTGGATCATTGTCCTATTGAAAAACAAATGATAGTCCCACTAAGCCCAAACCAGACGGGATGGCCTATCGCAGCAGAATGCGGTGTTTGCCATGCTGGTTAAGTGTGCCTTGAATTCTAAATAAATCACTGAAATTGTCACGAGCAAAGCACCCCCACACCATCACACATCCTCCTCCATGCGGGAACCACACGTGCAGAGATCATGTTCACCTACTCTGCGTCTCACAAAGACACAGTGGTTGGAACCAAAAATTTGGACCATCAATTCGGCCATGATGGCCTGAGTCACGCAGTCTCCTCTGAACAGTTGATGTTGAGATGTGTCTGTTACTTGAACTCTGTGATTTATTTATTTGGGCTGCAATTTGAGGCTGGTAACTCTAATGAACTTATTCTCTGCAGCAGAGGCAACAGGGGATCGTCCTTTCCTGTCCTCATGAGAGCCAGTTTCATCATAGCCCTTGTCATGTCTTAAAGTAGTGATTGACTGTCGTTTTGATTTGCTCATTTGAGCTGTTGCCAAAATATGGACTTGGTATTTTACCAAATAGGGCCATCTTCTGTATACCACCCGTACCTTGTCACAACACAACTGATTGTATAAGGGCACATGGCGAGACCCAGATGCAGATGGTTCGAGCCGCTGATATTTACTAGTATCCAAGGGGCAAGCAAGAGAATGACTGCGGCCAGGCAAAAAGATCATAACAAGGTCAGAGTCCAGGAGGTACAGAGTGGCAGGCAGGCTCGAGGTCAGGGCAGGCAGGCTCGAGGTCAGGGCAGGCGGGTTCAGAGTCAGGGCAGGCAAGGGTCAAAACCGGGAGGACTAGCAAAAGAGAGAAAAGCAGGAGCACGGGGAAAAACACGCTGGTTGACTTGACGAGACAAAATGGCACAGAGAGACAGGAAACACAAATAAATACACCAGGGAAAATAAGTGACACCTGGAGGGGGTGGAGACAAGCACAAGGACAGGTAAAACAGATTGGCTCAAACGCATTAAGGAGGAACGAAATTACACAAATTAACTTTTAACAAGGCACACCTGTTAATTGAAATGCATTCCATGTGGCTACTGTACCTCATGAAGCTGGTTGAGAGAATACCAAGACTGTGCAAAGCTGTCATCAAGGCAAAGGGTGGCTACTTTAAAGAATCTCAAATATATTTTGATTTGTTTAACACTTTTGGTAACTACATGATTCCATGTGTTATTTCATAGTGAAGACATCAAGACTATCATTCTCCAACGTGTAGGAATCCCAACTTTTGACTGGTACTGTAAATGTAGGTAGAGGGAAATTGACTAGTCATAGATAAACAGAGAAGCAGCAGCGTAAAAATGGGAGGGGTCAATACAAAGATATTCATCGTGTTCTAAACAAAAGACATGATCAACATGTTCGTACAAACTTTGTCGGTTGTAACAGTATATTTAGGCAAACATAAACACAAGCAAGAAATACAGGCAGTCAAAATAGCAATTATTTCCTCATCATCAGCAACTCCTCTCGCAACATAACAATTAATATTATCACAACTAGTATGCAGTAGTTGACAAACCACATAAGGAATAATAGTGCAGCCTACTGCAAAATGAACTCGTCCATTGTCAGACTCTGGTTACCTGTCCGGATGCTAGAGCTGCCTAGAACGTTCGGCTGCCCAGAGGTGGAACAGTTAGTTAGCCTACTCATGCGGTACTAGTTACATCATTTGTACAGGAACTCTGACTAGTGGCTACAATATGACAGCAACTATAAAGATGTGTACATCACACAAAACGCTAATTTATTTTGCTCCTATGCAATGTGTAGGGACTGTCCTGGTTGTGCAACTGCAATAACCGTTACAACAGACAGAAGGTTGTATGTAGAACCTTCAATAAATATTTTTGGGGATGTCATTCAAATCGCTACAGGGTTTATCATTTCAACTATTCAGAAATATAAGGCAGAGATCGGCTACAGCAACATGGTTCAGAAGAGAGTGAAGAAAGTGAGAAAGACAAACGGATGGGGAGTGTGAGCTGTAGCTACATAGTGTGTGTAAAACATGCCCAGAGCTTTGAGAAAGATGTTTCCAGAGGGGAGGGTCCACAACCAGCTGAACCTGATTATATTAGAGGGTTACTACAGACTAGATCAACAATTATAACTAACTCAATGTCTTGAGGCTGCAGCTAAAAAGTAGGTTAAACATGTATAACCTAATGTAGATTTAACCCATCTGCCCTCTAGAGGCACTGGCAAATTAAATGTGAAAGTCACTGAAGGAAATGTATAAAAGACAGAATGCTGTATTGTCTCTTGCACTATCACAGTTGCCTGATCATTTCCAGACGCAGAAAAGCATGTGGTCTGAATCCCAAGCTACTATCACAGTTCTACATAAAACTGTTGAATGAAGGGCATATGCTGTAGGTGTCACATCCGCTCCTGCTGCACCCCCTAGTGGACATCCAGCATCTCCTTAACCTGCAGCCATTTCCCCCAGTTCACTCCCTCTCCGCGTGTGTGGTTGGAGACAGTTGTGCTGGAGTCAGCAGTTCCCCACCAGCTGCAACCCCTTCCATAATCAAGACCTCTACAAATACTCAGTTCCGCCACTTCCACTCTGCCAGATCATAATCTCTGTTCAGTCAGTCATGCGTCTAGCTATTTGTCATCATTTAAGATCCTGTATCCTGCTGTGCCTATTTCCTTGCCTGAAGCCGTTTCTCCTCTCAGCTAACCTGGAGTCCAATCAATGAGATTGGAGATGTTGGATAGAGACGCCCTGCCCTATAAAAACCACTCACAAAGTTTGAGTTTGCTATTCACAAAAAGCATTGCCTGATGTGAACGATGCCTTGAACAAAACAGATCTCAGAAGACCCAAGATTAAGAATTGTTGACTTGCATAAAGCTGGAAAGGGTTACAAAAGTATCTCTAAAAGCCTTGATGTTCAAGGTAAGACAAATTGTCTATAAACGGAGAAAGTTCAGTACTGTTGCTAGTCTCCCTAGGAGTGTCCGTCCTGCAAAGATGACTGCAAGAGCACAGCGCAGAATACTCAATGAGGTTAAGAAGAATCCTAGTGTCAGCTAAAGACTTACAGAAATCTCTGGAACATGCTAACATCTCTGTTGACGAGTCTACGATAGGTAAAACACGAAACAAGAATGGTGTTCATGGGAGGACACCATAGAAGAACCCATTGCTATCTTAAAAAAAACATTGCGGCACTTTTGAAGTACGCAAAAGAGCACCTGGATGTACCACAGTGCTACTGGCAAAGTACTCTGTGGACAGATGAAACTACAGTTGAGTGTTTGGAAGGAACACACAACACTATGTGTGGAGGGAAAAAAGACACAGCACATCAAAACAGAACAACGACACAGAAGTAAATCAACAACAAAATGGCTTCAAATAGAAGAAAATATCCTGACCCAACCTGATTGAGATGCTGTGGCATGACCTCAAGAGAGCAGTTCACACCACACGCTGCCCATATCATTGCATAATGTAGAAAATGCACGAGAGTTCATGGACCTTGCTTTAACAAGGTTAACCATTTTCACCGTAGTGTCCAAAACGTCTTTCAATCTGTCAGGCATTCCCTTGGCAGCAAGATCCTCTCGGTGGATGCTGCAGTGTACCCAAGTAGCATCGGGAGCAACTGCTTGCACGCAAGTTACCACTCCACTATGTCTCCCTGTCATGGCTTTTTCCCCATCAGTACAGACACCAACACATCTTGATCAAGTCCAATTGATGTCACAAAGCTGTCCAGTAGTTAAAATATCCTCTCATGTTGTCCTATTTTCCAATGGTTTGTAGAAGAGGATGTCTTCCTTATTTGACCCCCCATAAACGTAACGGACATATACCAAGAGCTGTGCCAGGCCTGCCACATCTGTTAACTCATCCAGCTGTAATGCATATAATTCACTGGCTTGTATGCAAAGCAGTAATTGTTTTAAAACATCTCCGGCCATGTCACTGATGCGTTGTGAAAAGGTGTTTGATGAAGACATTGTCTGCATAGTTTTTTGGGCCTTTTCCCCCAGGATTGTCCCAGCCATATCCGTGGCAGCAGGAAGAATTAAGTCCTCCTTGCCTGTCCTAGCCACTCGGTAGCTCACCATATAAGATGCTTCTAGCCCCTTCTTATTAACGGCATCCGTTGCTTTTATACATGTGTTACTACTCGAAAGTCATCTTTATTCTCGCTCAAAAAACTTCTGTGGCTTATTTTTCAAATGGTCATGTTTCCTTTTCAAAATGTCTGCGCAAGAGTGAAGGTTTCCCACGAGAGAGTAACGGTTAATGTGATTGGATGTTAATTATTTGACGAGGCTACCTGTATTTGACATTGGGTTGTTATTTCGCTGAACACTAGATGGTTTGATTTTATTTTTGGCGGTGAAGCAAGGCTACTCAGGCGAGAAAAAAACCTCACCCAAATGTATAGCCCCGTTGGAAAATATAAATGTACTGTTTGTTTGAAATTGTGAAGATTTTTAAAAAATGTATTAAAGAATAACAAATAAAAAACATGTTTATTTTTATGTGAATCACCTTTTATTTGGCGTACCCCCGACGGCGTTGAGCGTACCCAAGTTTGGGAATACCTGCTCTACAGGAATAACGGAGTCCATCCAAATCATCTTGGCTCCTGGACTCTGTCCACGCATTTCAAGGCTGCATTGAAACAATGACTTTTCAATGATCCAAGACTAGCTCAATTAATCCCTACCATTGTAAAAATGAGTGGTCATAATGCTGCATCAAATGTACATGATCCTAGGGGCATTAGCAAACACAATGTAAGTAACTTAATGTATGTACCCCTAATTGCACAGAATACATCTGTTTATCCTACAGCTATTGTAAGCATTAATCATGAGCCTATGAACCAGAGTTACACTGTTAGCACTGAGGCGTTGTGCCCTAGTAGGAAGATCACTTTATGAAGCTCACCCTATCAACTCCAATATAAATAACATAAGCAAGTCTACTTCGGATAAGCTTCCCAGTAAAGCATTAAAAACAATCAAGCAACACAGAAAGTGCTAAAAAATAGCTCATATTAACATATGCAACCTGAGAAACAAGGTCCATGAAGTCAATAACTTGCTTGTAACAGATGACATTAATATTCTGACTATCTCTGAAACTCACTTAGATAATACCTTTGATGATACAGTGGTAGCAATATAGCTATTTCACAGTAAAAAAAAATGACAACAGACCTTCAGCACACTTATAGGGAAGGACACTCAAGAGAAATTGATGATACAATTATTGTGGGGGCTGTCTTGTTAGACTTCAGTGCAGCTTTTGACATTATTGATCAGTCTGCTTTTGGAAAAACATACACTACCATTCAAAAGTTTGGGATCACTTATAAATGTTCTTGTTTTTGAAAGAAAAGCACATTTTTTGTCCATTAAAATAACATAAAGTTGACCAGAAATACAGTGTAGACTAGATTGTTAATGTTGTAAAAGACTATTGCAGCTGGAAACGGATGACAGCAATTGCATGCAAGGCCAATTATATACTGTACACTGGAGTTACTTACCAAGATGACATTGAATGTTCCCGAGTGGCCTAGTTACAGTTTTAACTTTAATCGTGTTGAAAATCTATGGCAAGACTTGAAAATGGCTGCCTAGCAATGATCAACAACCAACTTGAGAAAGCTTGAAGAATTGATAAAAGAATAATGGGCAAATATGGAACAGTCCAGGTTTGCAAAGCTCTTAGAGACTTACCCAGAAAGCTGAAATCGCTGCCAAAGGTGATTCTAACATTTATTGAGTCAGGGGATGGAATACTTATCTTGTCAAAATATTAAATATATTTATTTTACATTTATAAAAGTTTTTCTTCCACTTTTACAGAGTATTTTGTGTAAATTGTTGACAAAAAAAACAACTATTAAATCAATTTTAATCCCACTTTGTAACACAACAAAATGTAGAAAAGGTCAAGGGGTGTGAATACTTTCTCAAGGCACTGTAGCCCTAGTGTGATATGGTGCCATTTATTGGTGAAGTGTGGCCAACTTTAAATGAAAGCATCTAATCATTCTCAAATTCAATAGAGGCTAATTCATTGAGTCTATATTTTTATTTTACCTTTATTTAACTAGGCAAGTCAGTTAAGAACAAATTCTTATTTTCAATGACAGCCTAGGAACAGTGGTTTAACTGCCTTGTTCAGGGGCAGAACGACAGATTTGTACCTTGTCAGCTCGGGGATTCGAACTTGCAACCTTAGCCCAACGCTCTAACCACTAGGCTACCCTACCAACTCTGGAGTCACTTATATATGGTGAGTGAGAAGTAGATTTTTAAAGTATTTTTAGCAATAGCATGTGTGGTAACGTGCGTCTATAGGTACAATGCAGCGACTTGTTTTACTCAAAACCTTTGAAAACTGGTGTAATGAGTCTAAATACAAAATCTGGAGTATGGTTCAAGAGAAGATGACTGCAGATGATTTTGAACATTAGCGTTACATATGCATAGAATGAGTTAACAGTTACCTTGTTTAAAAAAAAGTATCAATACCAAATTCAGTTTTGTTCATTTTAGGTGTTTCCATGATAGAGATTACAAGTTTTAAATGGACAGGCCACTGTGGAGTGGATTTACAGTGGTTTAAATGGACAGGCCACTGTGGAGTGGATTTACAGTGGTTTAAATGGACAGGCCACTGTGGAGTGGATTTACAGTGGTTTAAATGGACAGGCCACTGTGGAGTGGATTTACAGTGGTTTAAATGGACAGGCCACTGTGGAGTGGATTTACAGTGGTTTAAATGGACAGGCCACTGTGGAGTGGATTTACAGTGGTTTAAATGGACAGGCCACTGTGGAGTGGATTTACAGTGGTTTAAATGGACACGTAAAATCAGATTTCTCAAACTAAAACATGTACCAAAGATTTTTATAACTAAACCAATATATTACACAGCCTGTCGTTTCCAATGGAAACAAATTAGTCATAGTGGGCAGAACAAGCAAGGAGGTGGGCTGAGCCAAACACAGGCTAGTGAAATCCTATTGACATGTTCTAGTATACATCTGCATATTTTCGTTAGGGAACGCCTACTCTGTGAAGTGCTCCTGTGTAATAACTCAATTCGCCTTTGAATTCCTTCTAAACAACTAGATTTTTTAAAACTTTTGCAAAGGATAAAGTTTACAAAACTTAGTCCACTCTGTCCATAACAGATTATTGTCCTGGGAACGGGAATCTGTATTGAGATCAAATGTTTAATCAACGAGAAAATGTCCAAATTTTCGGCCAAAATCCATCTTCTCCCACTGTCGGCCAGTGGGTTTCTTCTTACTACCATATTTGGTAGTGAGTGGAAACGCCAAGTGGATGCTTCACATTTATACATCCGGTGAAATATCTGTCTCATTGTTCTATCTGTGCATGTACCATGGGCTGATATTCCAGATGACATGTGCTACTAAATCTAAAAAGCAATGGAGTGGTGTAAACATGGGCAAATTAAAGTTTCCTTCCACCTCATTTTGCACCAGTCTATTCCTTTTAAATCCAAGTCTCAGAGCCCCACAGTGGAGATGTAATAATACCCAGAAATGCTAGCGGTCAAACAGGCAAATGGTTCCTATCATTTTTACACCTTTCATTTTTCCCATAGGGGATTTTTAGAAACAATTCAAATAAAAACTGTGTTTTGTGTAGGCTTACCCTGGCGTGAAGTTTTGTGAATCTCTCTAGGACAAGATTACTTTTATCAATATATTCAACTAGATTACAATTACATCCATTCATATTTTTGCTGCATTTTTCCTTTGCATATGAGTTTTGCATTACATTAGCATAACAGTCGGGGTTTTCCCTCTATATTGATTTGTAGAATAGTACATTTCCATTTCCATTCACATCATTTCCATTCACATCCATGAACAGGTGCACACCTCAGGAGAAAGGAGAGATTATTGGGACGACCGTAATGTTGTAACATAATACTTTAGAGAGGGTGCAACACTAAGATATGAGATATGACTTGGGATATGTCTCAAACACATTTCCTGGATTCATCACGTGTCTCATTAATTCCATGATGAATAGCCTCTTTCTTTTTATTAATTTTTATAAACACATTGGAAGAGAAGATCCAACTACCTTCTCTCAGACCTTCTCCTCCAATGCATTTTGTGAAAGAATCAATGAATCAAGGATGCAGGGAATCAAGGAAATACTTTTGAGATTCACTTCAGTAACCATAACAACAGAAGGGATAGTAGTCATTGGAATGGCAGTTCTAAAGGCAGGGCTGTAAGACTCACTGGCATCAGGCTATAGGTGCATACATACACTCACATTACTCTGACACCCATAGAATATATTAAGCGGTTGGTTTTTCTGAGTAAATATGTCAAATATAATCATAAATCAGATTCAAGTATTGCAGGTTTAAAGCAACAAAGCCAAGTAATCTTTCAAATACATTATGTAGCATCACTGAGCAAAATCTTTAAGTTACGTTTACCCCACACTAGGCTAAATCAATCCACTTCAAGTAGTGCACTAGTTTCCTCAAATACCCCTCAGACTTGATATGTTGCTAGGCCATATATTAAACAAAAGTACAATTTTAAGATAATTCCTAATAAAGCAACGACATGATAAGACTGCTTCAACCTATCCCCTTTAAGAGTAAATCTTTCACAGTAGTCACAGTCTACCGGCTAAATAATGAAACACTGACGCTATATGATGCTTGAAGTCTTTCCAAATGGGTGAATGAAGGGGAATCCATTCTGATATTGATGTGGCTGATCCTTGATAACAAAAATACCTCCTCTGTTCAATTCAGCAGTATGGTTCCCAGTTCCCTTTGGCCAACTAGTAGTAAAACTTAAACTAGTAGAGTAACCACTACCTAAAATGAACAGTGAAAATAACCCAGATCAAATGTGTAGATAAGAGAATTGATCACAGCTATTGACCCATTTCTTTCAAAAAGGCACTAACAGATATCGACAACTGAGACTATTGATAGAACTATGAAGACATTCAACTGAAATGCTGGTTAGGTGGTGAGGGGTGTTGCTTACAAAAGGTGTAGGGGTTTGGTCTTATTTGTCATTAAGAAGATCACATCCATATTCCCTAGTCTCATTCCACTCCTGTTGTGACCCTAAAGGACAGCCATCCATCCAGGTGAAGGTCAGTGCAGCTGTCCACAGATGGACCTCTCTGACACGCCACATAATCAGTGGTCTCTCACTGGTCAGTCATCGTCACTTTCACTGCCAGACTCACTTAACTGCAGGTCATTCTCTGTTAAAAAAGAGGAAGTACGAACATCATAAAACCATCAACAGACATGTCACAATTCTAGCCTTATAGAGTTGGCATAGGCCGAACTCATACAGTATAGCCTATATCCACAGCAATGCAAATAGAAATTCTGATCTAGCAATGCAAATATAAAATGGTTCGATATAACATTAAAGTATTCAAACTATGCCCTAAATACTGAGGAGAGGGAGGGACAAAGAAAAATAAAGCATAATGAATGAACATACTTAGTGTACTCATGAGGTGTCCTCCACCCCGAGGTGGTGAGGAGATGGTGGTGGTGGTAACGGTGGTGAGGATGGGCATGCCCTGGTGGGGTGGTGGCGCTGTGAGGGGACCCCCAGAGGGGCCGGGGGGAGGCGGGTGCCGGGACTCGTCCTCAGAATCACTACTACTGGAGCTGTCCCCACTACTGGAGGAGGAGCTGTGGGAGTCTGAGGACGAGTCCCCACTACTCATCTGGTCCATGACCTTCGCCTCCGCCATTAGCTCTGGAGCGCATGGACACACACAGACAGGAAGACACACCGACACAAAAACAGTGACTGACCTTGAATCACAACACAAGAGGATTTACAAACATAGCAATTGTTCCATTTATGACCATGGACTACAATCTAGATCAGGCCTGGGCATTTATATGACCATGGACTACAATCTAGATGAGGGCTGGGTTTTATATGACCATGGACTACAATATAGATGAGGGCTGGGTTTTATATGACCATGGACTACAATATAGATCAGGCCTGGTCGTTTATATGATCATGGACTACAATCTAGATCAGGCCTGGGCATTTATATGACCATGGACTACAATCTAGATCAGGCCTGGGTTTTATATGACCATGGACTACAATCTAGATCAGGCCTGGGCATTTATATGACCATGGACTACAATCTAGATCAGGCCTGGGTTTTATATGACCATGGACTACAATATAGATCAGGCCTGGGCGTTTATATGACCATGGACTACAATATAGATCAGGCCTGGGTATTTATATGACCATGGACTACAATCTAGATGGTTTGAGATTAGGACAGCTATTACATGTGACACTACCAGGGCTCTAAAGTGCAACCAATTTGTTTCCAAGTGCCCTGGAGAAAAAAGCGAATGCGGATTCACTAGCGTGGTTGCACCATTACTACAGCGAAAACAACTTGCTTCTATCCCAACCAGGTCAAAAGGCCTGACCCATATTACCCACATCTGTGCCCCCAAATGTTACCAAATATTCGCACTCACGAAAAAGAGCTGTCGTTGCTCCAACGTGTACCTAACCATAAACATTGATGCCTTTCTTAAAATCAATACACAGAAGTATATATTTTTAAACCTGCATATTTAGCTAAAATAAAACCAGGTTAGCAGGCAATATTAACCAGGTGAAATTGTGTCACTTCTCTTGCGTTCATTGCACGCAGAGTCAGGGTATATGCAAAAGTTTGGGCAGCCTGGCTCGGTGCGAACTAATTTGCCAGAATTATACGTTAATTATGACAAAACATTGAAGATTGTGCAATGTAACAGCAATATTTAGACTTAGGGATGCCATCCATCTGATGACATACGGAATGCTTCCATATTTCACTGAAATAATAAACGTCTTGTTTTCGAGATGACTTTCCGGATTCGACCATATTAATAACCTAATTATTTCTGTGTGTTATTATGTTATAATTAAGTCTATGATTTGATAGAGCAGTCTGACTGAGCGATGGTAGGCACCAGCAGGCTCGTAAGCATTCATTCAAACAGTACTTTCGTGCGTTTTGCCAGCAGCTCTTCGCAATGCTTCAAGCATTGCGCTGTTTATGACTTCAAGCCTATCAGCTCCCGAGATTAGGCTGGTGTAACCGATGTGAAATGGCTAGCTAGTTAGCGGGGTGCGCGCTTTCAAACGTCACTCGCTCTGAGACTTGGGAGTAGTTGTTCCCCTAGCTCTGCATGGGTAACGCTGCTTCGAGGGTGGCTGTTGTCGTTGTGTTCCTGGTTCGAGCCCAGGGAGGAGCGAGGAGAGGGACGGAAGCTATACTGTTACACTGGCAATACTAAAGTGCCTATAAGAACATCCAGTAGTCAAAGGTTAATGAAATACAAATGGTATAGAGAGAAATGGTCCTATAATTCCTAGAATAACTACAACCTAAAACTTGTTACCTGGGAATATTGAAGACTCATGTTAAAAGGAACTACCAGCTTTCATATGTTCTCATGTTCTGAGCAAGGAACTTAAAACGTTAGCTTTCTTACATGGCACATATTGCACTTTTACTTTCTTCTCCAACACTTAGTTTTTGCATTATTTAAACCAAATTGAACATGTTTAATTGTTTATTTGAGGTTAAATTGATTTTATTGGTGTATTATATTAAGTTAAAATAAGTGTTCATTCAGTATTGTTGTAAATGTCATTATTACGAATAAATAAAAATCGTCCGATTAATCGGTTTCGGGTTTTTTTGGTCCTCCAATAATCGTTATCGCCGTTGAAAAATCATAATCGGTTGACCTCTAGTCTGTGCAGGACTGATTTATTCATCACTCTCGCAACCCTCAAAAGCAGCCTACTCTATTTCATTGAGACCACACAATGTATACTAGGCACACTTGACCTCACACACCCAACTAGGAGAGGAGAGGTAGGCTACGAAACTTGAAGCAGCAAATTGTGTGTGTGAATAACGCAATAAAGATGTGCTTTTAATACAATAGGTAGGCTAACGCATACAAAGCAGAAAGACAACCATTTCCAAATAATCTGTGAGACAACAAAATGTTTTCATTTGTCTGACCGCCCGCTCCCAACCGCAGCATGAAGAAGTGATCATCGTCTCTGTCGGGAATTAATGTTTTTAATTTAGAGCCCTGTGCATTACTGATGGTCTACATACCTCTCTCAATGTCATCCATGGGGGAGGCAGGTGACATCTTCTCTTTGGGAGGAGAGCTCTTGGAGCCTGCTGGGGTTTTGCTGCTGCTGCTAACACTAGTCTTCATCTGCTGGCTCAGACGACTGGTCTGCTGCTCTATACGTGACTGGATCTTACTGCTGCCTTCAGCCCTGACAACACACACACACACACACACACACACACACAGTTTATAGCTCCTAACTACATAAGTAATACAAATCTGAATGACAAGTGAATCTGGACAGCCCAGGTAACCAAGGAAACAGAAGGATGCAGTTTGAAACGGAGTTACTGTCCATTAAGAAATGATAATTTTCCATTGCACTAATGTTTTGCTACAGTGTGCCCAAATTAACACAAGTCGACCCTACTCTGTCCACCCACCTGGTCTTCTTGACTGCAATATTGCTGCTGAGTTTCTCCAGACGGTACTCTCCTGTATCATGGTTTACAATGAGAATACATTCCTTCATATAAGGCCTCTTGGATCCTTTGAAGACTGTTACAGGGGCAGTGGATCCCTGGGGAAAATCAATATATATATATATATATATATATGTTCATTTCTGGATATCAAGAGTTAAAGGGGGGAAAACAATCAAAATGTGCACTTTTCAATAATCAACTGTAAATTACATGATAATGCTTAATTCTTACCTCCAGATTGGGCAGTGTGATGTTAACTTGTTCTCCCTTTCCCACCTCCAGCTCTCCCTCACAGGAGGTGTCAATGGAGGCTGGTTTGAAGTCATCTGAATCAAAGAGATAAGAGAACAGTAAAGTTACAAACTACTGAATTACACAGCAACATTTTACAAGCAGACTGTAGGCTCCACACAAAAATATTCTTGGTTTGGTTAGTTCTGACAGAATTAAGTTTCAGTCGCCACTGTTCACCTACAGATGGTGCCACAAGGCCACTATTGTTGCTAACAAACTGCATACCAGCAGCAAGTGATGCAAACCAAGAGCCCAATCAAAAGTACGAAAATGTGATAAATGTTTTAAAAAGTGACAGTGATTTAGACAAACGAGTTAGCTATTTCATTTAAAACTAATATTTTGGGGTTTTAACTAACTAGCTATCCATTGGCATACGTTAGCAAGTTAGCTAGCTAGCAAGCATGATCAAAATGCCACTTACATCGCACCGTGTGGTAAGCACCTTTGGGTTGTTTCTCAAATGTTTCGCCTAATTTCAAAACATGTTCTTGACTGTCAAAGTGTGAGTATGTTGTTCCATTCATATTCTAATCAACGTGTTCAATCATATGTTAATAACAGTAAACTTTCCACGTCCATTCGATACCATCTATCGCAAAACGAGCCAACTCACTTCTAGACCTAAGTTCCGCCCTTCCTTCGTTGTGATTGATCAGACTGATCTAGTTGCTTTTTTTGATTCGTGTAAATACCTGTCAATCAACATTTTGAGAATTTCAGGCGGAAGTTGCTTCAGAGCTCATGTCACATGGCATGGTTTGCTTTTTAAAAAAACGTGCTGAGAATTTCTTCATCATAACTACAAGCGTTTTATATTCATGGGGCTTCTATATGGCAACATCACACAGAACAGAGCGTCTATGGCCGGCTCCAAAAGAGCGATGGGCCTCTAAGTGGCCAAACACAGGCAGCCAAACAACATTATCAATTCTTGGTTAGAGGTTTTCATTACGCTAGCCTATATTAAAACCAACAAATAGCCCATATATATATATTGTTGGTTTTAATATAGGCTAGTGTAATGAAAAGCTCTAACTAAGAATTGATCATGCATATATATATATATATATATATATTTATTTTTTTACATAACAGCATTAGGCCCATGTTTGCATTGCTGAAGGAAAATAGAATAAGGTATTCTCAAGACAATGAGAGACATCTTGATACAGTTGCCTAGTAGGCCAATACACTGAGCAGGTGGTCTAAGTAATGAATTAGTGACAGTTGTTTGCTAGTCTCTAAAAACCCGCTATGGTGATGGACTAGCTGAGCTTACGGGCTCTAACCCCTAAAGCTGGGGAAATAAGCTCTTTTCCTTTCCTAAACTGAATCATAATCCTTCAATGCCTGCTGTGTCTCTACTTTTGCTGTGTCTGTACAAGCCAAGCCATATGTAACCCCTTCAAACAGTAGGCTAGAGTAGAGGATGTAAGTTTAGAGAAAGAGAATATGAAGATTATGCTTGTCAAGACCATAATGACAACATTGGTAATTGTTTATCCAGTGTCAATTTCCTCAATTACTTCACAGAGAGAAAGGTTGGAGTGCCAATCCCACCTGCTTCGTCAAGATGTTGTTATTGGAAAATTAGGTCAAGTGTGGTGTGCTACTGTAAATGACAACCCGAGAGAGAGAGAACAAGGGAGGGAACGAGGGAGGGGATGAGGGAGAGAGAACAAGGGAGGGAACGAGGGAGAGAAAACAAGGGAGGGATGAGGGAGAGAGAATGGGCAATATAATGAAAGAGAAAGGATGAGGTGAGGTTAGAGGGATAAAAGGACTTTAGAGATATAATGGTAGGGTGGCACTTCTCATAATGGTATTGCCTATTGGTGGACCACAAAGGATGCTCCCCCATGTGCAGTACGTTAACACCCAGGCAGGGAAAGAGAGAGAATACCCCAGGCCCCCTTCTTCACTATAGGATCCAGTGTCAGGCTTTAGTGTAACAGGATATTGCAGGCAGAGTGGCCAACTATGCACTAAGATATATCCATTCTGGATCAGGTTTCATCTACTATTGTGAGCTGAACGGAGCATTAATCTGCCTATAGGCCCCATGGCAATAGTGTCAGTGTACTAAATGAAGCAAAACAACAACACAATGTAACAGTGTGATGAATGTGTATAACACATTTTCTAATTGTCACTGGACATAATCAAGGATTTTCCGCTTGTTTTAAATGTTCGCCTAAAAGGACATACCCAAATCTAACTGTCTGGTAAAAGACAATACAAAGGAAAAAACACTTTTTTTTGCATTTTTTTGTACCATCATCTTTGAAATGCAAGAGAAAGGCCATAATGTATTATTCCAGCCCAGGCACAATTTAAACTTTGGCCACTAGATGGCAGCAGTGTATGTTTTAGACTGATCCAATGAACCATTGGATATCTGTTCAAAGTGTTGTATCAAGGCTGCCCAAATGTGCCTTATTGGTTAATTCATACATTTTGAAGTCCATAATTGGGCACTCTCCTCAAGGGGCGACAGGGTAGCCTAGTGGTTAGAGGGTTGGACCGGTAAGGAAAGGCTGCAAGTTCAAGTCACCGAGCTGACAAGGTGCATATCTGTCATTCTGCCCCTGAACGAGGCAGTTAACCCACTGTTCCTAGGCCGTCATTGAAAATAAGAATTTGTTCTTAATTAACTGACTTGCCTAGTTAAATAAAGGGGGGAGGGAAAACAATATCATGGTATTCTTTCACCGTAATAGCTACCGTAAATTGGACAGTGCAGTTAGATGAACACAAATTTAAGCTCTCTGCTCAGATATGTCTATGTCCTGGGAATTATTTTGGTTTCTTATAACCTCATGCTAATCACATTAGCCTACTTTAGCTCAACCTTCCCGGATCCCCCCAGACACCGATCCTGTAGAGGTTAACATTGATTTTTGGATGTTTGGATAGCCTATGAGCCTCAGCCTACCTATGTTAAATGTCCCCTCAAATAACATGTATTTATTTATGTTAAATGCATGTTTTTGGGGTAACAAATGTAGGCCTATAGCCTCTACTTTCTGCTCTTTTGATTTCTGATAGGGGATCAAGTTGACACACACCACCACACTTGAATAAAGCTTTTTTCATTCTGGCCGATCAGCGTTAGAGAAAGGCTTCAGGGCCGACTCTAGGGCCTCCGGCCGCTAGTGGGCCCCCAACCAAAAATGTATAAAAATAAATAAATAAATATATTGACTCCCCTCTGGTGTTCGATGTGGCTGGTTTACTAACCACCGGTAATTACGCGCATGTGGAATTCATCATTACGCGCATCTACACTTCATCATTAGGCACACCTGGACTCCATTACCTCCCCTTTATCTGACACTCCCTTAGGTTCTTTCCCTGTGCAGTATTGTTCCTGTTATTCATGTCTAGACGCTAGTCCTACGTTGTATCGTTTCTTGTTATATTAAACTTACCACCTGCTTCTCAATCTACATTACAGGGTCTCAACTTACTGTTGAGAGTTAGAATAGTAGAATACACAAGTTACAATTTTCTAAATTTGGTTGTGCATCAGAATTTTTTCTCTTGTTATGTCAGTCACTAACAGTCACTAAATTAGCCAGCAGCAACTACATTTTTATAGATAGGTAAGTTACTCTAGTGGCCAGCTATCTAAATTTAGTAACCATGGTCGAATTACCAGCCGGCGGGCCCCTATTGATTTTGTTAGTCAGTCTCACTCAGACATCATACTTAAAAACTGCAAATATTTCTCTACACCCTATGGCTATATGTGTAGAATTGCCAGAAATGAGCTGTAAAACAACTAATCTTCCTCTCCACCCCATGGCATAATGAATGGAATTGCATGAAATTAATACAAAAATGGTAATTCTCTCTGCCCCCCCATGGCAAAATGTGTAGAATTGCAGCAAATTTGCTTTAAAACTGCTAAATGTTCTCTATGCCCCATGGCAAAATGTGTAAAATTGCACAAAATTAACTCTAAAACTTCAAACATTTCTCTCCGCTGTCAAGAGAGGGGCTGCTAACATGTTTTGATCACAATGTGGTGGTGAAGGGTATGTGGGTACATAGACCTACATGATGAGTTTAGATTTTTTGTGGCCCCCACCCCTATCAAAGTTGCCTATCCCTGCTGAAGAAAAGCATGACTTTACAATCTAAATTACAAAAAAATGTATGAATTCAGTGTATTGTTGTTTTGGATATTATCTAGGTCTGGGCCGTGTCACGAATGTCCAGAAGAATCAAAATAGATCAGATCAGGTTTGCAATAAATAACTTCACTCAGACCCCTCTCACCCGCAGAAGGGGGCGGGATTAGACGGGATTAACAACTCATGTCCTGTCGTAAATCAAAGAGAGAAGATTCAGGCCTCCCTCTTCAATATTCACCAAAGGAATGATCTTTGTTTCAAGATACTGTTTCCCGCCGAAACTCAAACACGTTCAAAAGCAATTACTGGAACAATATTTCGAACATAGAACATAGGGAATGATCGAAGTCAATCTATAGAACACTAATGTCATTTTGTTTGATATTTTGTGATGTTATTGAAATGAAATACCCTAACTTGGAAAGTATACCCATCACAAAGTTTCCATCCTATGTGCTGTGCATGTAATATGAACAATGATGAAAGTGTTTTTGTTAAAAGAGGGATATGATTTGAGAAACTATAAGAGATAATTACTTTACATAAAGTGACAAGTCACGCCACCAAGTGAGGTCAGAGAGCGTGTCAGCCTGCCAGAACCGCCCCTTTCAGACAAACTGTATAAATGATGGGTAACGAAATTAACATACCAGACCAGAAAAGCGTGAAGCTGTAGCTGCACGTTTAAAGTGGTCTGAACTTTGAAACTCAACACGGGGTAGAGACGGTAAACTCACCTCCCGGACAATCACCAGTACAGCTGAATAACTGTCCTAAGTAAAGTATCTTCAAAAGAGAATTTAAGTAGGACCATCCTACTACTCTGCTCATACCATCATATTTTAAGCTACTCTCATCACCCGACAAGAAATCATCAACCCGGTTGGCTAGCCTATCTTCAAAGAAGCATCTTCAGGAGCGAATGGAATGAAAATAAACTCTGTAGTTCTGTTCAGGACTACACGACAAGTCGACAAGAAGAAATCAAATCAAATCAAATTTATTTATATAGCCCTTCGTACATCAGCTGATATCTCAAAGTGTTGTACAGAAACCCAGCCTAAAACCCCAAACAGCAAGCAATGCAGGTGTAGAAGCATGGTGGCTAGGAAAAACTCCCTAGAAAGGCCAAAACCAAGGAAGAAACCTAGAGAGGAACCAGGCTATGTGGGGTGGCCAGTCCTCTTCTGGCTGTGCCGGGTGGAGATTATAACAGAACATGGCCAAGATGTTCAAATGTTCATAAATGACCAGCATGGTCGAATAATAATAAGGCAGAACAGTTGAAACTGGAGCAGCAGCAGTCAGGTGGACTGGGGACAGCAAGGAGTCATCATGTCAGGTAGTCCTGGGGCACGGTCCTAGGGCTGTCATGCAGGTGAAGGAGGACCCAAACGCGACTTAACAGAAACAGAGTTTATTAATGTTCAAAACCGAATAACTGAAATCCTCTAGATTAGTAGAGGGGAAAACAACTGGAGAAGCGGCCACAGACTGCAGGTCGCTTCGGGTAGGCGCAGGCCGTAGTCAACTGAGACACCTGCTCACACGCAGCGTCTGAAGAAGGCACAAAACACGACAGGACAGGGTGATACACAATCACGGCAAAAAACACGACAGGACAGGGCGAAACGCAATCACAGCATGGAATGCAAAACAAGGAACCGACGGAACAGGAACGGATCACAAAGGAATAAATAGGGAGTCTAATCAGGGGAAAGGATCGGGAACAGGTGTGGAAAGACTAAATGATGATTAGGGGAATAGGAACAGCTGGGAGCAGGAACGGAACGACAGAGAGAAGAGAGAGCGAGAGAGTGAGAGAGGGAGGGGGAGAGAGAAGGATAGAACCAAACAAGACCAGCAGAGGGAAACGAATAGCATGGGGAGCACAGGGACAAGACATGACAATGAATGACAAACATGACAGTACCCCCACTCACCGAGCGCCTCCTGGCGCACTCGAGGAGGAATCCTGGCGGCAACGGAGGAAATCATCGATGAGCGAACGGTCCAGCACGTCCCGAGACGGAACCCAACTCCTCTCCTCAGGACCGTAACCCTCCCAATCCACTAGGTATTGGTGACCCCGTCCCGAGAACGCATGTCCATAATCTTATGTACCTTGTAAATAGGTGCGCTCTCGACAAGGACGGGAGGGGGGAGGGAAGACGAACGGGGGTGCGAAGAAAGGGCTTAACACAGGAGACATGGAAGACAGGATGGACGCGACGAAGATGTCGCGGAAGAAGCAGTCGCACAGCGACAGGATTGACGACCTGGGAGACACGGAACGGACCAATGAACCGCGGAGTCAACTTACGAGAAGCTGTCGTAAGAGGAAGGTTGCGAGTGGAAAGCCACACTCTCTGGCCGCAACAATACCTTGGACTCTTAATCCTGCGTTTATTGGCGGCTCTCACCGTCTGTGCCCTGTAACGGCAAAGTGCAGACCTCACCCTCCTCCAGGTGCGCTCACAACGTTGGACAAACGCTTGAGCGGAGGGAACGCTGGACTCGGCAAGCTGGGATGAGAACAGAGGAGGCTGGTAACCCAGACTACTCTGAAACGGAGATAACCCGGTAGCAGACGAAGGAAGCGGGTTGTGAGCGTATTCTGCCCAGGGGAGCTGTTCTGCCCAAGACGCAGGGTTCCTGAAAGAAAGGCTGCGTAGTATGCGACCAATCGTCTGATTGGCCCTCTCTGCTTGACCGTTAGACTGGGGATGAAACCCGGAAGAGAGACTGACGGACGCACCAATCAAACGACAGAACTCCCTCCAAAACTGTGACGTGAATTGCGGACCTCTGTCTGAAACGGCGTCTAACGGGAGGCCATGAATTCTGAATACATTCTCAATAATGATTTGTGCCGTCTCCTTAGCGGAAGGAAGTTTAGCGAGGGGAATGAAATGTGCCGCCTTAGAGAACCTATCGACAACCGTCAGAATCACAGTCTTCCCCGCAGACAAAGGCAGACCGGTAATGAAGTCTAAGGCAATGTGAGACCATGGTCGAGAAGGAATGGGGAGCGGTCTGAGACGACCGGCAGGAGGAGAGTTACCCGACTTAGTCTGCGCGCAGTCCGAACAGGCAGCCACGAAACGGCGCGTGTCACGCTCCTGAGTCGGCCACCAAAAGCGCTGGCGAATAGACGCAAGAGTGCCTCGAACACCGGGATGACCCGCTAACTTGGCAGAGTGAGCCCACTGAAGAACAGCCAGACGAGTGGAAACAGGGACGAAAAGGAGGTTACTAGGACAAGCGCGCGCGACGCAGTGTGCGTGAGTGCTTGCTTAACCTGTCTTTCAATTCCCCAGACTGTTAACCCGACAACACGCCCATAAGGAAGAATCCCCTCGGGATCAGTAGAAGCCACAGAAGAACTAAACAGACGGGATAAGGCATCAGGCTTGGTGTTCTTGCTACCCGGACGGTAAGAAATCACAAACTCGAAACGAGCGAAAAACAACGCCCAACGAGCTTGACGGGCATTAAGTCGTTTGGCAGAACGGATGTACTCAAGGTTCTTATGGTCTGTCCAAACGACAAAAGGAACGGTCGCCCTCCAACCACTGTCGCCATTCGCCTAGGGCTAAGCGGATGGCGAGCAGTTCACGGTTACCCACATCATAGTTGCGCTCAGATGGCGACAGGCGATGAGAAAAATAAGCGCAAGGATGAACCTTATCGTCAGACTGGGAGCGCTGGGATAGAATGGCTCCCACGCCTACCTCTGAAGCGTCAACCTCGACAATGAATTGTCTAGTGACGTCAGGAGTAACGAGGATAGGAGCGGACGTAAAACGTTCTTTTAGAAGATCAAAAGCTCCCTGGGCGGAACCGGACCACTTAAAACACGTCTTGACAGAAGTAAGAGCTGTGAGAGGGGCAGCAACTTGACCGAAATTACGAATGAAACGCCGATAGAAATTAGCGAAACCTAAGAAGCGCTGCAACTCGACACGTGACCTTGGAACGGGCCAATCACTGACAGCTTGGACCTTAGCGGAATCCATCTGAATGCCTTCAGCGGAAATAACGGAACCGAGAAAAGTAACGGAGGAGACATGAAAAGAGCACTTCTCAGCCTTTACGTAGAGACAATTCTCTAAAAGGCGCTGTAGAACACGTCGAACGTGCTGAACATGAATCTCGAGTGACGGAGAAAAAATCAGGATATCGTCAAGATAGACAAAAACAAAAATGTTCAGCATGTCTCTCAGAACATCATTAACTAATGCCTGAAAAACAGCTGGCGCATTGGCGAGACCGAACGGCAGAACCCGGTACTCAAAATGCCCTAACGGAGTATTAAACGCCGTTTTCCACTCGTCCCCCTCTCTGATGCGCACGAGATGGTAAGCGTTACGAAGGTCCAACTTAGTAAAGCACCTGGCTCCCTGCAGAATCTCGAAGGCTGATGACATAAGGGGAAGCGGATAACGATTCTTAACCGTTATGTCATTCAGCCCTCGATAATCCACGCAGGGGCGCAGAGTACCGTCCTTCTTCTTAACAAAAAGAACCCCGCCCCGGCCGGAGAGGAAGAAGGCACTATGGTACCGGCGTCAAGAGACACAGACAAATAATCCTCGAGAGCCTTACGTTCGGGAGCCGACAGAGAGTATAGTCTACCTCGAGGAGGAGTGGTCCCCGGAAGGAGATCAATACTACAATCATACGACCGGTGAGGAGGAAGGGAGTTGGCTCGGGACCGACTGAAGACCGTGCGCAGATCATGATATTCCTCCGGCACTCCTGTCAAATCGCCAGGTTCCTCCTGAGAAGTAGGGACAGAAGAAATGGGAGGGATGGCAGACATTAAACACTTCACATGACAAGAAACGTTCCAGGATAGGATAGAATTACTAGACCAATTAATAGAAGGATTATGACATACAAGCCAGGGGTGACCCAAAACAACAGGTGTAAACGGTGAACGGAAAATCAAAAAAGACATAGTCTCACTGTGGTTACCAGATACTGTGAGAGTTAAAGGTAGTGTCTCAAATTTGATACTGGGAAGATGACTACCATCTAAGGCAAACATGGGCGTAGGCCTGTCTAACGGTCTGAAAGGAATGTTATGTTTCCGAGCCCATGCTTCGTCCATGAAACAACCCTCAGCCCCAGAGTCAATCAAAGCACTGCATGTAGCACCCCGAACCGGTCCAGCGTAGATGGACCGACATAGTAGTACAAGATCTAGATGAAGGGACCTGAGTAGTAGCGCTCACCAGTAGCCCTCCGCTTACTGATGGGCTCTGGCCTCTTACTGGACATGAAATAACAAAATGTCCAGCAACTCCGCAATAGAGGCACAGGCGGTTAGTGATCCTCTGTTCCCTCTCCTTATTCGAGATGCGAATCCCTCCCAGCTGCATGGGCTCAGTCTCAAAGCCAGAGGGAGATGGTTGCGATGCGGAGCAGGGAAACACCGTTGATGCGAGCTCTCTTCCACGAGCCCGGTGACGAAGATCTACCCGTCGCTCTATGCGGATGGCGAGAGCAATCAAGGAGTCCACATCTGAAGGAACCTCCCGGGAGAGAATCTCATCCTTAACCACTGCGTGGAGTCCCTCCAGAAAACGAGCGAGCAGCGCCGGCTCGTTCCACTCACTAGAGGCAGCAAGAGTGCGAAACTCAATGGAATAATCCGTTATGGACCGTTCACCTTGGCATAAGGAAGCCAGGGCCCTAGAAGCCTCCTCACCAAAAACTGAACGGTCAAAAACCCGAATCATCTCCTCTTTAAAGTTCTGGAATCTGTTAGAGCAATCAGCCCTTGCCTCCCAGATAGCTGTGCCCCATTCTCGAGCCCGGCCAGTAAGGAGTGAAATGACGAAAGCAACCCGAGCTCTCTCTCTAGAGTATGTGTGGGGTTGGAGAGAGAACACAATCTCACACTGCGTGAGAAAGGAGCGGCACTCAGTGGGCTGCCCGGAGTAGCAAGGTGGGTTATTAACCCTGGGTTCAGGAGGCTCGGCAGGCCAGGGAGTAACAGGTGGCACGAGACATAGACTCTGGAACTGTCCAGAGAGGTCGGAAACCTGAGCGGCCAGGTTCTCCACGGCATGGCGAGCAGCAGACAATTCCTGCTCGTGTCTGCCGAGCATGGCTCCTTGGATCTCGACGGCAGTGTAACGAGCGTCTGAAGTCGCTGGGTCCATTCTTTGGTCGGTTCCTTCTGTCATGCAGGTGAAGGAGGACCCAAACGCGACTTAACAGAAACAGAGTTTATTAATGTTCAAAACCGAATAACTGAAATCCTCTAGATTAGTAGAGGGGAAAACAACTGGAGAAGCGGCCACAGACTGCAGGTCGCTTCGGGTAGGCGCAGGCCGTAGTCAACTGAGACACCTGCTCACACGCAGCGTCTGAAGAAGGCACAAAACACGACAGGACAGGGTGATACACAATCACGGCAAAAAACACGACAGGACAGGGCGAAACGCAATCACAGCATGGAATGCAAAACAAGGAACCGACGGAACAGGAACGGATCACAAAGGAATAAATAGGGAGTCTAATCAGGGGAAAGGATCGGGAACAGGTGTGGAAAGACTAAATGATGATTAGGGGAATAGGAACAGCTGGGAGCAGGAACGGAACGACAGAGAGAAGAGAGAGCGAGAGAGTGAGAGAGGGAGGGGGAGAGAGAAGGATAGAACCAAACAAGACCAGCAGAGGGAAACGAATAGCATGGGGAGCACAGGGACAAGACATGACAATGAATGACAAACATGACAAGGGCTCAGGTCCTCCGAGAGAGAGAGAAAAAGAGAGAATTAGAGAGAGCATATGTGGGGTGGCCAGTCCTCTTCTGGCTGTGCCGGGTGGAGATTATAACAGAACATGGCCAAGATGTTCAAATGTTCATAAATGACCAGCATGGTCGAATAATAGTAAGGCAGAATAGTTGAAACTGGAGCAGCAGCATGGCCAGGTGGACTGGGGACAGCAAGGAGTCATCATGTCAGGTAGTCCTGGGACATGGTCCTAGGGCTCAGGTCAGTTGAAACTGGAGCAGCAGCATGGCCAGGTGGACTGGGGACAGCAAGGAGTCATCAAGTCAGGTAGTCCTGGGGCATGGTCCTAGGGCTCAGGTCCTCCGAGAGAGAGAAAGAAAGAGATAAGGAGAGAATTAGAGAATGCACACTTAGATTCACACAGCACGCCGAATAGGACAGGAGAAGTACTCCAGATATAACAAACTGACCCTAGCCCCCCGACACATAAACTACTGCAGCATAAATACTGGAGGTTGAGACAGGAGGGGTCAGGAGACACTGTGGCCCCATCCAAGGACACCCCCGGACAGGGCCAAACAGGAAGGATATAACCCCACCCACTTTGCCAGAGCACAGCCCCCACACCACTAGAGGGATATCTTCAACCACCAACTTACCATCCTGAGACAAGGCTGAGTATAGCCCACAAAGATCTCCGCCACGGCACAACCCAACCCAGACAGGACGACCACAACAGTGAATCAACCCACTCAGGTGACGCACCCCCTCCAGGGACGGCATGAGAGAGCCCCAGTAAGCCAGTGACTCAGCCCCTGTAATAGGGTTAGAGGCAGAGAATCCCAGTGGAAAGAACAACAGTAGAAGACTTGGAACCCTTTTGGACAGTCAGAGCCTTACAAGCGTGCCGCGAATAGTCCCTACCCCCTATCCAAGGCGGCCTGGTTCCGAGAGAGGTACACGGCGACCCCAGACATTTAATGTAAATACATTCATGATTTCTTACTCAAAGATGGCAGATGGTTCGTGTGCAAAGTATATGATTATTGTAAGTGAGAGTAGTTTCTAAATGTACCAATCTTAAGTATCTCTGTCCCTCTCTCTCTCCCTTCCCATGTCTTTTGTAACAAGCAGCCATATTGTTGTCAGTCCGCTAGGGACCTGTTTTAATGTATTAAGTTTGTATGTTTATCCTGTGTTCCCATTTAATTAGCTAGTAAATAAATATTTTAACCAATTTGTGTAGTACTGAATCATAAGTAAGGCTCTGGTTTTTGCAGATGCATGGAAGTTACGACTGTTCAGAATTATGATATGATACGAGGTTATGATTAATAAGTTGACTGTTTATAGATGTGATAGGTAAAGACCTATTAGAGTTCATTCGGGAGATGGTAACTCTTTAAAGAACCTGTATCGTGGTGCCCCAGATCCTAATGAGTTAATTGTTGCATGATTAATTTAATCGACCCCTTGACTTTTTCCACTATTTGTTACAGCCTTATTCTAAAATGGATGACATTGTTTTTTCCCCTCATTAATCTACACACAATACCCGATAATGACAAAGCAAAAACAGGTTTGTAGAAATTTTGTACATTTATTTAAAATAAAAACTGAACAATCACATTTACATAAGTATTCAGACCCTTTACTCAGTACTTTGTTGAAGCACCTTTGGCAGAGATTACAGCCTTGAGTCTTCTTGGCTATGATGCTACAAGCTTGGTACACCTGTATTTTGGGAGTTTCTCCCATTCTTCTCTGCAGATCCTCTCAAGCTCTGTTAGGTTGGATGGGGAGTGTCGATGCCCAGCTATTTTCAAGTCTCTCCAGAGATGTTTGATCGTGTTCAAGTCCGGGCTCTGGCTGTAGCAATCAAGGACATTCAGAGACTTGTCCCAAAGCCACTCCTAAGTTTTCCTGGCTGTGTGCTTAGTGTCTTTGTTCTTGTCATGCCCTGATCTGTTTCACCTGTCCTTGTAATTGTCTCCACCCCCTCCAGGTGTCGCTGATTTGCCCCAGTGTATCTATCCCTGTGTTTCCTGTCTCTCTGTGCCAGTTCGTCTTGTATGTTTTTCCAAGTCAACCAAGTTTTTCCCGTTCTCCTGCTTTTTGCTATTCTTCTTTTTCTAGTCCTCCTGGTTTTGACCCTTGCCTGTTTCTGGACTCTGTACCCGCCTGCCTGGCAATTCTGCCTGCCTTGACCATGAGCCTGTCTGCCACTCTGTACCTCCTGGACTGATCTGGTTGTGACCATTCTCTTGCCTACTCCTTTTCGATTAATACACATTGTAAGACTCCAACCATCTGCCTCCTGTGTCTGCATCTGGGTCTCGCCTTGTGTCATGATAGTTCTGTTGCAAAGTGAACCTTCGCCCCAGTCTGAGGTCTGGAGCGCTCTGGAGTATGTTTTCATCAAGGATCTCACTGTACTCTGCTCTGTTCATCTTTCCCTTAATCCTGACTAGTATCCCAGTCCCTACCACTGAGGAGTGGCTTCTGTCTGGCCACTCTACCATAAAGGATTGATTGGTGGAGTGCTGACGAGATGGTTGTCCTTCGGGAAGGTTCTCCCATCTCCACAGAGGAACTCTGGAGCTCTGTTAGAGTGATCATCGGGTTCTTGGTCACCTCCCTGAAAAAAAACCTTCTCCCCCAATTGCTCAGTTTGGCCGTGCGGCTTGATGGTTCCAAACTTCTTCCATTTAAGAATAATGGAGGCCACTGTGTTCTTTGGGACCTTCAATTGTCACGTTCTTTCAAAATCGAACCCAGAAGCAGACCAGGACAAGGAGAGTAGGAAGAAGGTGAGTATTTATTTACAAGTGAATGTGAATGGGTAGATATATCCAGGTGGCGTAGCGGGCAGCGGTGGTGAGTTGATGGGAGTAAATAGGTGGATCCAATGGGGTGGCGGAATTCTCCGACGACCAGGCGGGAATGGTGTAAATGATCCGGGTGAGTAACTGAAGACAGAACAAACGGAGGTAAGTTCAAGGCAAGCAATACGTAAAAAGCAACAAAACAAATTCTATCCAACTTGAGGCTGATACTATGGCACAACATACTGTTCATGGCTAACGATCCGGCAGGGAATGGATGTCAGGTCCGGGCTTATGAAGAGGAGAGATGATGATCAGGACCAGGTGTGCAGATAGCTGATGGGATACAGGTGCGGGTAATCAGAACTCCCAACTGGCTACATTGCCCGGCAACCAGACAGGGTGCGTTCCAGGACGCCGGAAAAAACACTCCAGGACAGAACACAGGCAAAAAACAGACTCAGGAAACGGGATTCGTGACATCAATACTGCAGACATTTTTTGTTACCCTTCCCCAGATCTGTGCTTTGACAAAATCCTGTCACAGAGCTCTACGGACAATTCCTTTCGACCTCGTGGCTTGGTTTTTGCTCTGCACTGTCAACTGTGGGACCTTATATAGACAGGTGCGTGCCTTTAAAAAATCATGTCCAATCAATTGAATGTACCATAGGTGGACTCCAATCAAGTTGTAGAAACATCTCAATGATGGTCAATGAAAACAGGATGCACCTGAGTACAATTTTGAGTCTTATAGGAAAAGTACTGAATACTTATGTAAATAAAGTATATGTTTTCTATTTTTAATTCAAGTGCAAACATTTCCACAAACCTGTTTTCACTTTGTCATTATGGGGTATTGTGTGCAGATTGATGAGAGGGAAAAAATCATTTTTATCCATTTTAGAATAAGGATGTAACATAATTTTATTTAGAAAAAGTCAAGGGGTCTGGAATCATTCTGAATGCACTGTATGATCAGAACTATTTTCTAAGTAAGAGAACACCAACGTGGCCTGCTCCCAAGGTCTGTGGGCTCTCTTTCACTGTGGCTGACGTGAGTAAGACATTTAAGCATTTTAACCCTTGCAAGGCTGCTGGCCCAGACAGCATCCCTAGCTGCGTCGTCAGAACATGTGCAGACCAGCTGGCTGGAGTGTTTACGGAGATATTCAACCTCTCACTATTTCAAGATGTCCACCATTGTCCCTGTGCCCAAGAAAGCAAAGATAACTAAACTAAACTACTATCGCCCAGTAGCACTCACTTCTATCATCACAAAGTGCTTTGAGAGGCTAGTTAAGAATCATATCACCTCCATCTTACCTTCAATTTGCATACCACCCCACAGATGATGCAATCACCATCACACTGCACACTGCCCTATCCCATCTGGACAAGAGGAATACCTATGTAAGAATGCGGTTCATTGACTGCAGCTCCACCTTCAACAACATAGTACCCTCCAAGCTCGTCATTATGCTCGGGGCCCTGGGTCTGAACCCCACCCTGTGCAACTGGATCCTGGACTTCCTGAAGGGCTGCTTCCGGGTGGTGAATGTTGGAAACAACACCTCCAATACGCTATTCCTCAACACATTGGCTCCACAAGGGTGCGTGCTCAGCCCCTTCCTGTACTCCCTGTTCACCCATGACAGTGTGTCCATGCATGCCTCTAACTCAATCATCAAGTTTGTTCAGTAGTAGGCCTGATTACCTGATTACCAACAATGACGACACAGTCACAGGGTGGTGGTGAGGGCCCTGACGGAGTGGTGGCAGGAAAATAACCTCTTCCTCAACGTCAACAGAAAGAAGGAGCTGATTGTGGACTTCAGGAGACAGCAGAGGGCGCACGCCCCCATCCACATTGACGGGACAACAGTGGAGAAGGTGAAAAGCTTCAAATTCCTCGGCGTACACATCACTGACAATATGAAATGGTCCACCCACAGAGACAGTGTGGTTAAGAAGGTGCAACAGCGCCTCTTCAACTTCTGGAGGCTGAAGTAATTTGGCTCGGGCCATAAAACCCTCACAAACTTTAACAGATGCACCATTGAGAGCATCATGTCGGGCTGTATCACTGCCTGGTACAGCAACTGCACTGCCCACAAAACGGCAGAGCTCTCCAGAGGGTGGTGCGGTCTGCCCAACGAATCACCGGGGGCTCACTGCCTGCAATCCAGAACACCTAGACTACCAGATGTCACAGGAAGGCCAAAAAGATCATCAAGTACATCAACCAACCGAGCCATGGCCAGTTCCCCACTCTATCATCCAGAAGGCGAGGTCAGAACAGGTGCATAAAAGTTGGGGCATAGACTGAAAAACAGCTTCTATCTCAAGGCCATCAGACTTTTAAATAGCCATCACTAGCCGACCTCCACCAAGTACCCTGCCCTGAACTTAGCCAGGCGAGGTCAGAACAGGTGCATAAAAGTTGGGGCATAGACTGAAAAACAGCTTCTATCTCAAGGCCATCAGACTTTTAAATAGCCATCACTAGCCGACCTCCACCAAGTACCCTGCCCTGAACTTAGCCACTGTCTCTTACCTTGCTACCACCCGGTTACACAAACCTGCACCTTAGAGGCTGCTGCCCTATGTACATAGCACATCACCAAGAAACTATCATGGTCCAAACACACAAAGACAATCGTGAAGAGGGAACGACAAAGCCTATTCCCCCTCAGGAGACTGAAATGATTTGGCATGGGTCCTCAGATCCTCAAAAAGTTCTACAGCTGCACCATTGAGAGCATCCTGGTTCCATCACTGCCTGGTATGGCAACTGCTCGGCCTAAAACCACACTACACGGACCAGTACATCACTGGGGTCAAGCTTCCTGCCATCCATATCAGCCATATCAGGCAGTGTCAGAGGAAGGCCATAAAAATTGTCAAAGCAGTACCGGAGCGCCAGGTGGAGGTCCAAAAGGCTTCTCAACAGCTTCTACCCCCCAAGCCATAAGACTCCTGAACAGCTAATCAAAGGGCTACCCAGACCCCTCTTTTACGCTGCTGCTACTCTGTTTATAATCTATGCATAGTCACTTTAACTCTACCTACATGTACATATGACCTCAGTTACCTCAACTAACCGGTGACCCCACACATTGACTCTGTACCGGTACCCCCTGTATATAGCCTCGCATGTTATTTTACTGCTGCTGTTTATTACTTTTTACTTTTATTTTCTATTTTTTACTTAACACTTATTTTTCATTTTGTTTCTTAACTTCTTAAAGCATTGTTGGTTAAGGGCTTGTAAGTAAGCATTTCACTGTAAGGTCTACACCTGTTGTATTTGGCACATGTGACAAATAACATTTGATTTGAGGAGGAGGAGGAGTAGAAGCAGCGGCAGGAGAAGAAGTAGAAACAGCATTAGCAGCGGCAGGAGGAGAAGAAGTAGGAGCAGCATTAGCAGCCGCAGGAGGAGGAGAAGTAGGAGCAACATTAGCAGCCGCAGGAGGAGAAGTAAGAGCAGCAGTAGCAGCGGAAGGAGGAGAAGTAGGAGCAGCAGTAGCAGGAGGAGGAGAAGTAGGAGCAGGAGGAGGAGGAGAAGTAGAAGCAGCGGTAGTAGCGGCAGCAGGAGAAGTAGGAGCAGCACTAGTAGCGGCAGCAGGAGAAGTAGGAGCAGCACTAGTAGCGGCAGCAGGAGAAGTAGGAGCAGCACTAGTAGTGGCAGCAGGAGAAGTAGGAGCAGCACTAGTAGCGGCAGCAGGAGAAGTAGGAGCAGCACTAGTAGAGGCAGCAGGAGAAGTAGGAGCAGCACTAGTAGCGGCAGCAGGAGAAGTAGGAGCAGCACTAGTAGCGGCAGCAGGAGAAGTAGGAGCAGCACTAGTAGCGGCAGCAGGAGAAGTAGGAGCAGCACTAGTAGCGGCAGCAGGAGAAGTAGGAGCAGCACTAGTAGCGGCAGCAGGAGAAGTAGGAGCAGCACTAGTAGCGGCAGCAGGAGAAGTAGGAGCAGCACTAGTAGCGGCAGCAGGAGAAGTAGGAGCAGCACTAGTAGCGGCAGCAGGAGAAGTAGGAGCAGCAGTAGTAGAGGCAGCAGGAGAAGTAGGAGCAGCACTAGTAGCGGCAGCAGGAGAAGTAGGAGCAGCACTAGTAGCGGCAGCAGGAGAAGTAGGAGCAGCACTAGTAGCGGCAGCAGGAGAAGTAGGAGCAGCACTAGTAGCGGCAGCAGGAGAAGTAGGAGCAGCACTAGTAGCGGCAGCAGGAGAAGTAGGAGCAGCACTAGTAGCGGCAGCAGGAGAAGTAGGAGCAGCACTAGTAGCGGCAGCAGGAGAAGTAGGAGCAGCACTAGTAGCGGCAGCAGGAGAAGTAGGAGCAGCAGTAGTAGCGGCAGCACACATGACTGTAAGTCGCTTTGGATAAAAGCGTCTGCTAAATGGCATATATTATATTATAAGTAGGAGCAGCAGTAGCAGCGGAAGGAGGAGAAGTAGGAGCAGCAGTAGAAGTAGGAGCAGCAGTAGCAGCGGCAGCAGGAGAAGTAGGAGCAGCAGTAGCAGCGGCAGGAGGAGGAGAAGTAGGAGCAGCAGTAGGAGGGGACGGAGGACGAGCTGCAGGGGAAAAGAGAAAAAGAGGGGGTGGAGACGGAGGAGAAGCCACAGCATCAGAGTGAGGATATTGATGGTGAAGGAAGTGGTCAACCACAAGCAACTCAGTGCTGCCTCCCAGTGCGGAGTCACAATCCTCTGCCAAGAGACAAGTCCTCCCCCAGAAACCAATAACTCACTAGACCCAGGTCAAACAAATGACTAAAAAAATGTATCATTACTATCGAGTCTGTCAAGTCCTTCACCAACCTCACATCAGTAGTGTGTGTGTGTTTGACGTTATTGTTGTAAGTTATTACGCCTTGGAAAATAAAGGCTTTGTTCAAGTAATAATGTCTGTAAAACATTGTTTTCCAGTTATATCCAATATCAGGAGTATCAAACTCCAGTATTTGAATACGGCTGTGACTGCATGTACTGTATGTATTACAATTACAATTCAACAGTGTTGAAGTCAATGGGTACACATTGTAACTCTGCAGTAGACTAAAACACTTGATTGAAGTAGTTAAATGCTGATTTGTAATTCAAATGTATAGGACCAGAATATAAAAAAACTGTTAATTGCACTTCCTATGCGTCATGTAAATACTGCACAGGATAAGTGTAGTATTTCATCAAATGAGACTTCATTTCAACCAGAAGAGAATGTGAACCAATTCCAGTAGAGAATGTGAAAAGGTTAATTGAAAGAAGTTCATTATCCAAGGGTTATAAATGCATAATATATGCATTATTAATATTATAATTGTAATATTTATTAGATTATGAATACAAGTTCAATCTGTACTTCAATGCACATCTGTTGTTCATGATAAAAAACAGAGGAAGAAAGAGGTGGGTAGAGAGGTGTGAGAAAGAGTGTAAAATACACAAGGGAAAAGAAGTAAGAATAGAGGAGCAGGGAAGACAGCATATGTTTAATGAATTACAGTGCTACCCTAATATTGTCTCTGTTCATCACAAGTAAATAAGTGTTTCTAGTGGTGTCTCATAACAGCCTTGGGCCCCCAGTTAACCCGAAGGTTATCTTAAGAGCGGGTGAGATGGTGATGACGGGACTGGGGGTTGGCATCCTCTCTCACATCAAAACATACCTGCAAACAAGAGACAGATGTAGAGAGAGATAGCGATAGAGCCTTGTGGGTTTTTTTTTTCATTCTAACACTGTCAGTCATCATAATCATGAGGTAAAATGCAAAACTGACCTTGGATCATTAACTCTTGAACTACTACATCCCTATGTGTATTTCAGTGTAAAGCATCTCTTCAGTAACACTTCCTGTTGACTCAGCCAAGTGACCTCTCGTCTCTGTGATTAAGGTATGTCAGGCCAGAAGGGGAGAGGTTCACTGACACTGCTGATATAACCTAGAGGGTTTAGGGAGCAGGGGGAAGAGGCATGAAGTGAGGGAGGGAGACTGAGGAAATAAGGTATTTAAAGAGACGTGTTCAACAGGAATCTGTATGTTTGTCTGTGTTTTCACCTGGTGTCCACACTGAGTGGCTGCAGAGTACTTTATACTGGAACACACACACACATAAAAATGGAGTGTCTTACTATTCTCCATCGTTGGTCCTCTTGCCTATTCTTTGAAGATGGAAGGCGCACAGCCCTCAATTATACACCAGGCGCCTGTTTTGGTTTTGTGCAGACATCACCCTTACCTGAACAGCACCCTCACCTGAGAAGCAGAAATCAAAAGGAGAGAAACTGGGAATTTAAAAACTGCAGTTGACATAGCTAAGTAAATGGAAGAATACTCTTATTGCAATGTGGATGGCTCTTAAAATAGCCTTTGGTTGTGCATTGTAGTCTATGGTTTTGCCAGGGAACAGCACCCTCTGAAGAAGTAGGAGGTGAAGATATCCCGCACACGGATTTCCTCCCATGCTGCGTTGTTGGCCCCAATCATTGAAACATACTGTAGAGCAGCAGACCTCTCCTCTGGCACACGGTGGCGAGCTGCAGATCCCCCTCCTGGTCCTCGTGTCCATCCTCATAAAGTTATGCACGACACAGGTAGCCTTCAAACGCCTGAATTCCTCCAGGAGGCAGTCCCAGATGGCCCTGGTCACCCAACCTTGCAGTGCCCTACACGGTAACTGTAGGCAATCATTTTGAAGGAATCTCCAGTTACAAGGTATCTCTAGGAATGTGGAAGATAATGTCATTATTAGACTTTTACATCACCAGGTCATTGTGGATTGATAAAGTATAATAATTCTTATAACAAATGATAACATTTGATAAATAGATGCATGTGCACATGCATGTGACAATAGCAGGATCATATCAAGGATTGCATCACAAATTAATCATAAATACCACTTGAAGCTTGATGATGACTTGATCATTTGAATCAGAGCTAAGGCAAAAACAGGTCCAGTCCCCAGGACCAGGACTGAGAACCACTGCTCTTCATTGGGACCTCTTCATCTGCAGACAGGCTTTCACAGCTCTCTGTATCTGAGGACAGAAAACCACACAAGAAACAGACTTCATTATAATCAAATTAGACCACACTGAATATTATGTTACTATTATTTCCATCCTCACTTCTAGGGACTGGAACTACGCTAAAGTACCCGCCCTTTCCAGAATAGCCTACTCTCTCACTGACAGTTGAGGCTGATATCCTTTCACCCTCCTCCATGGCTGTTAGCTAGCTACCTACAAATGCATTTTGAGTTTTTCTTATAGTGATAAATACATCAAGATAGCTAGCTAATATGAAGTTAGGTAGCTGTGATATTTAATTAACTTGGCTAGCTATCTATACAGTATGTTAAGTTGTCTAGATAGCCAGCTAGCTACATTAGCAGCTTGTTTGACTTAACCTGCAATGTAGCTAGTTAGCTAATAATACGTCTTATTTTAAAAAAAAATCGAAATGTATTTACTTACATTAATACGTTCTCCCAGACATGTGGACGATTGGAAACAGGGCAACAAAGTGTGTTTGTCACGAGAGCGTTACCTGTGAATAAATTCATGAAATGGATTAAACTATTTACCTATTTAATAACCAGACATTCACAAAAACTTGCTATGCTGAATTCTTGACGCACAATCGAACTGCTGCCATATGCTGCCAGCACGCGCAAGCGACCCTCTCACGCAACCATTTACCGCGTGCTAGTCATTGTTACCAGTTACATCACATGGGATGTGCAAAATCACGAGCATCATGCTCTCTTTCGCGTAAAGAAATTTGACTGCAAACAGAGACCTGTATATAAGGATGAGATGTTCATGTCTCAATGGGAGTCGTCCTAAAAGTGGGAAGACAGGAGACAAGCTTAGGTCCAAAATAAGCCAATGGAAACACTTTGGTCTTATTTTGGACAGATATCTTCCTCTCTGCTCGCTTTGTGACTGACAGGCGCCTATCCTATCAATAGATTGCTAGAAGATGGATATTGTTCATTATAGTGGGAGAGGGCTCGACAGAGTAGCTAATTGAAAATTAAAAGTAGCACAGTTAATATGAAGTGTAAAACACTGGTATTGTCAGTCACTGACAGTCACTCAATTAGCCATTTCAGCTAACAATTCTTTGTTTGGTAAATTAGTCCAATGATTTTGTTAGTCACTCTCACTCAGGTATCATTAACATGGTGTTATGCTGGTGAATGAGGACCCAAAAGCGACTTAACGAAAACAGAGTCTTTATTCCAGTATATGACAAAAGTAATAATCCTGGAAAAATCAAGAAGAAAACAAAACAGGAAAAAACTTAAATCCACTCGTAGTAACGAGGACAGACTGGAGACTCGACCATTGACTGCAGGTTGCTTCGGGAAGGCACCGACCGTAGCAGACTAAGACACCTGCTCACACGCAGCATCTGAAGGAGACAAAACACGACAGGGCGAGACAAGGACACAGAACAGCGTACATCATACAAGGATCCGACAAGGACAGAAGCGGAAAACAAGGGGAGATATAGGGCTCTAATCAGAGGGCAAAATAGGGGACAGGTGTGAAAAGAGTAAATGAGTGAGTTAGGAGAATGAGGAACAGCTGGGAGCAGGAACGGAACGATAGAGAGAAGAGAGAGAGGGAGGGGGAGAGAGAGGGATAGAAAAAGGGAACGAACCTAATAAGACCAGCAGGGGGAAACGAACAGAAGGGAAAGCACAAGGACAAGACAATATATGACAAAACATGACACATGGATGTACGTCTTGGCAAAATGTGCAGACTTGCATGAAATGAGCTTTAAACGTGCAAAAATGTATCTCCACCCCATGGCAAAATGGGTAGATTTGCAGGAAATTAGCTGTAAAATTGTAGATTTTTAAAAAATCTCTGCCTCTTGGCAAAATGTGCAGAATTTCAGGAAATTAAAATGTAAAATGTAAATGTTTCTCTGCTGTCAAGATGGGGTCCACAAAAATGTTTTGCCCACAAAGTGGGGGGTCCCCCAACCAAATATTTTTGTTTAGGGCCCCCAAAATCTAGGACCGACCCTGGGAGATTTTGTTAGTGAAGAGAGTTGTATTACATGGTTGTACACTGGGCTACCGCTCGAGTGATCTCCCTCATGGTCCCACAACAAAAAGAAAAACATGCAGTACACTGAAGATTTAAAAACGAGATCGTTAAAACGTCAGCAAATCATTAAAAGTAAAAGCTGCAAGTAAAATTGTTAGTCCGGGATTCGGAAGGGAAACCTGCTCGTGATGCAATTCTAACTGGGGGTTTCGTTGTTACTTTGAAAAGTAGCCTACTATAGATGTAAGTTTGAGCTTCATCAATGCAACAATGTATCAATGTGTGTTAATGAGTTTATTCTTTCAACGTTTGAAGTGCCACGAGCTAAAAATGTAGCAATTTTGCAAGATGATGTGTCGTGCTGGTTACAGTAGTGGTTTTCTGTTATACGGAATACGGAACGATGCGAGCAGAGATTGTATCTATTGTCGAACTAAACGATATGCTTTATATTATATATGTTTTTATTACATTATATTAGGATTCCATTGTTGGTAGGGCAACAATTATACAGCCGCTTTATGCATGCACTGGAAGCTATAGTAGAGTACCCTCACCTCATCACTAACTGGTGCTCATTCCCGAGATGGAGGAGCAGGTGGACTCCAGCCGCAGGGATGTAGGGGAAAGGCAAAGGTAAATGATGATTAACATCCAGGCATACAGGCTGTATGCATGTCACTGGTTCGATAGGGCCCAAGAGGGGTAGAGGTTTTATAGAGCCAGAAGCTCCTATTTAATGTTGAATCGTTGGGTCAGGATGAAGTGATCAGGAATGATGGCAATTGTGCTTTGTAGACTACACCACACTGTACGGGAAGAAAATAATTGATAGAAAACAGTATCCATTCTATCTGAAAACATTATTCCATCCTGTCAGCACATTAATTATAGATGAAGGTGGGTATTTTTTTTCACCATGGTGAGGGGGGAGATGGGAAGGGGAGTGATACAAGTTGAAGATGAGACCTTCCATGGTCAGCATTGACCCTGGTCATAAGTGCACTTACAGTAAAAAAAAAAGTTTCAAGATTTTAATGCCACATGCACAAGTACAGTGAAATGCCTTTCTTGCAAGCTCCAAACCCAACAATGCAGTAATCAATAATCACTAGTCACCACACATGACTGGATGGACCTCTTAGATTAGTTTATCATCGCTCATCACATGTATGATGGAAGGCTTTGCAAGGGCACTCCCTCCATGCTTCCATGTTTTCTTTACACAACTGGATTCATATTGAATATCCCTTGGTTTTTCAAGGTTATGTTTACAATACAGTTCCGGGGCCTGATTAAAATGAAAGGGTTGCTGTGGTCTACTGAACTCAATCTACCAAAATGAACATTGCTCCCTCTTTGACTCTATGTACAGTGCCAGCTTAAATTAAACTCGCTCTGCGGTCTGCACTACTAAGACACAGGACTGACATTGAATATAGAGCAGGATCAGGGCCGTCTCATAGCCTTAATAGGTGGATCATTCACGCTGTGCCTCACACAGCTCAACAGGGATTTAATCAAGCGATGTGCTGTGGACAAAGGTCAAGTAATGTTCGTGTTGGTTCCTACAGTCTGTCTCTAGCTGGCCACACACGCACACACACACAGTGTGGCTCATTACCAGGAGTCAATAGCACTAGACTTAATGAGACAGGCAGATTGCTCAGGCTGAACCTGCAGATATCTCTGGCAGGCAGGTAGGTGAGGGGTCTAATACTGATGTATACTTGAGACAGGCATCCTAATGTTTATTGCTGATGCCTATTTGAGACATGAACCATATCGTAATGCAATCTATTTTCATTTTGGGCAAGTTGGCAGTACTTTACTGCACTGAGTGTAACTGTGTTCATTCCATTAAGCTATTGGCTGATCTCAGGACTTTTAGTTCCATTAACATCCAATTATTTAAGTAATGGTCATTAGAGAACAGTATTTAGGTGATTACAGTAATAACTCATGTTCCGCTTTGAATAGTATACAAATCAAGGTGCAGTTGTACACCGCCATATTCACTGCATAAAATCAAATCAAAGTTTATTTGTCACGTGCGCCGAATACAACAGGTGTAGTAGACCTTACAGTGAACTGCTTACTTACAGGCTCTAACCAATAGTGCGAAAAAAAAGGTATGTGTGTGTGTGTGTGTGTGTGTGTGTGTGTGTGTGTGTGTGTGTGTGTGTGTGTGTGTGTGTGTGTGTGTGTGTGTGTGTGTGTGTGTGTGTGTGTGTGTGTGTGTGTGTGTGTGTGTGTGTGTGTGTGTGTGTGTGTAAGTAAAGAAATAAAACAACAGTAAAAAGACATTTGAAAATCAGAGTAGCAAGGTTATATACAGACACCGGTTTGTCAGGCTTATTGAGGTAGTATATACATGTAGGTATGGTTAAAGTGACTATGCATATATGATGAACAGAGAGTAGCAGTAGAGTAAAAAGAGGGTTTGGCGGGTGGTGGGACACAATGCATATAGCCCGGTTAGCTAATGTGTTGGAGCACTGGTTGGTCTGCCCAATTGAGGTAGTATGTACATGAATGTATAGTTAAAGTGACTATGCATATATGATAAACAGAGTAGCAGCAGCGTAAAAGAAGGGTTGGGGGGCACACAATGCAGATAGTTCGGGTAACCATTTGATTTGGGGGTAAAAACTGTTGAGAAGCCTTTTTGTCCTAGACTTGGCACTCCAGTACCGCTTGCCATGCGGTAGTAGAGAGAACAGTCTATGACTGGGGTGGCTGGGGTCTTTGATCATTTTTAGGGCCTTTCTCTGATACCGCCTGGTGGAGAGGTCCTGGATGGCAGGCAGCTTTGCCCCAGTGATGTACTGGGCCGTACGCACTACTCTCTGAAGTGCCTTGCGGTCGGAGGCCGAGCAATTGCCGTACCAGGCAGTGATGCAACCGGTCAGGATGCTCTCGATGTTGCAGCTGTAGAACCTTTTGAGGATCTCAGGACCCATGCCAAATCTTTTTAATTTCCTGAGGGGGGGAATAGGCATTGTTGTGCCCTCTTCACGACTGTCCTGGTGTGTTTGGACCATTCTAGTTTGTTGATGATGTGGACACCAAGGAAATTGAAGCTCTCACCTGCTCCACTAGAGCCCCGTCAATGAGAATGGGGACGTGCTCGGTGCTCCTTTTCCTGTAGGCCACAATCATCTCCTTAGTCTTGGTTACGTTGAGGGATAGGTTGTTATTCTGTCACCACCCGGCCAGGTCTCTGACCTCCTCCCTATAGGCTGTCTCGTCGTTGTCGGTGATCAGGCTACCCACTGTTGTGTCATCTGCAAACTTAATGATAGTGTTGGAGTCGTGCCTGGCCATGCAGTCGTGGGTGAACAGAGAGTACAGGAGGGGACTGAGCACGCACCCCTGGGGAGCTCCAGTGGTGAGGATCAGCGTGGCAGATATGTTGCTACCTACCCTTACCACCTGGGGGCAGCCCGTCAGTAAGTCCAGGATCCAGTTGCAGAGGGAGGTGTTTAGTCCCAGGTTGCTTAGCTTAGTGACGAGCGTTAAGGATACTATGGTGTTGAACGCTGAGCTGTAGTTAATGAATAGCATTCTCACATAGGTGTTCCTTTTGTCCAGGTGGGAAAGGGCAGTGTGGAGTGCAATAGAGATTGCATAATCTGTGGATCTGTTTGGGCGGTATGCAAATTGGAGTGGGTCTAGTGTTTCTGGAAAAGTGGTGTTGATGTGAGGCATTACCAGCCTTTCAAAGCACTTCATGGCTACGGACATGAGTGCTATGGGTCTGTAGTCATTTAGGAAGGTTGCCTTTGTGTTCTTGGGCACAGGGACTATGGTGGTCTGCTTGAAACATGTTGGTATTACAGACTCAATCAGGGACATGTTGAAAATGTCAGTGAAGACACCTACCAGTTGGTCAGCACATGCCCAGAGCACACATCCTGGTAATCCGTCTGGCCCCGCAGCCTTGTGTATGTTGACCTGTTTAAAAGTCTTACTCACATCGACTACGGAGAGCGTGATCACACAGTCGTCCGGAATAGCTGATGCTCTCATGCATGCCTCAGTGTTGCTTGCCTCGAAGCGAGCATAGGAATGATTTAGCTCGTCTGGTAGGCTCGTGTCACTGGGCAGCTCACGGCTGTTCTTCCCTTTGTAGTCTGTAATAGTTTGCAAGCCCTGCCACATCCGACGAGCGTCGGAGCCGGTGTAGTATGATTCAAGCTTAGCCCTGTATTGACGCTTTGCCTGTTTGATGGTTCCTCGCAAGGCATAGCAGGATTTCTTGTAAGCTTCCGGGTTAGAGTCCCGCACCTTGAAAGCGGCAGCTCTACCCTTTAGCTCAGTGCGAATGTTGCCTGTAATCCACGTCTTCTGGTTGGGGTATATACGTACAGTCACTGTGGAGATAACTTCCTCAATGCACTTATTGATAAAGCCAGTGACTGATGGGGTGTTTTCCTCAATGTCATCGGAAGAATCCCGGAACATGTTCCAGTCTGTGATAGCAAAACTGTCCTGTTGTCACATTCTCACCTTTATTTCCTTTGTTTTGTCATTATTTAGTATGATCAGGGCATGAGTTGGGGTGGGCAGTCTATGTTTGTTTTTCTATGATTTTGGGATTTCTATGTTTCGGCCTAGTATGGTTCTCAATCAGAGGCAGGTGTCGTTAGTTGTCTTTGAGAATCATACTTAGGTAGCCTGGGTTTCACTGTTTGTTTGTGAGTGTTTGACGAAGAGGAGGAAAACCCTTACACCTGTAGTTTAGCATCTGCTTCATTTGACCACTTTTTTATAGACCGAGTCACTGGTGCTTCCTACTTTAGTTTTTGCTTGTAAGCAGGAATCAGGAGGATAGAGTTGTGGTCGGATTTACCAAATGGAGGGCGAGGGAGAGCTTTGTACGCGTCTCTGTGTGTGGAGTACAGGTGATCTTGAATTTTTTTCCCTCTGGTTGCACATTTAACATGTTGATTGAGATTTGGTAGAACTGATTTAAGTTTCCCTGCATTAAAGTCTCCGGCCACTAGGAGCGCCGCTTCTGGGTGAGTGGTTTCCTGTTTGTTTATTTCCTCATACAGCTGACTGAGTGCTGTCTTAGTGCCAGCATCTGTCTGTGGTGGTAAATAAACAGCCACAAAAAGTATAGCTGAGAACTCTCTAGGCAAATAGTGTGACCTGCAATTTATCACAATATACTCTACTTCAGGCAAGCAAAATCTAGAGACTTCCTTAGATTTCGTGCACCAGTTTACAAATATGCACAGACCGCCCCCCTCGTCTTACCAGAGTGTTCTGTTCTGCCGGTGCAGCGTATATCCCGCTAGCTGAATATCCCTGTCATCATTCAGCCACGATTCCGTGAAACATAGGATATTACAGTTTTTGATGTCCCGTTGGTAGGACAGTCGCAATCGTACCTCGTCTAGTTTATTGTCCAGTGATTGCACATTGGTGAGTAATATTGACGGTAACGGCAGCTTTCCTACTTGCCTTCTGCGGGTCCGGACGAGGCATCCGGCTCTTCGTCCTCTGCGTCACTTCCTGTTGCGAATAATTGGGATGTCTGCCCTGTGGGTTGTTTGGAGAATATCATGTGAGTCCTGCTTGTTGTTGAAAAAATCTTTGTCTAATGCAAGGTGAGTGATCGCTGTCCTGATATCCAGAAGCTCTTTGTCTAATGCAAGGTGAGTGATCGCTGTCCTGATATCCAGAAGCTCTTTGTCTAATGCAAGTTGAGTGATCGCTGTCCTGATATCCAGAAGCTCTTTTCTGCCAAAAGATACGGTTGCAGCATAACTGAGCAGAATCATGTTCTGAAGCCTACTGTTAGGTTTGAGGCTCCTTCATCTCTCTTTCTCATGTGGCTTAGATTTAGCCTATTTACTGTTGCTAGCAAACACAGCTTGTACTGGTCTTTGAATTTCAGTGCGAGTCATCAGTTGGCTTCTTATTGACACAATCTCAACTGCTGCTGTCCAACATATTTGTGACAGACTGGGAATATTCATACTTGGATGAAAATCATTAGTTGCCCATTTCCATAAATATCACTTCATGTGTAACCTATTTGGAGATGGTCATTGTCTGGGTCCTCTATCAGCTGTGGAGACTGGAGCGATTCTGGCCCTAGTTCCCAGTGCACTAGCTCTGGATGGAGGGGAGGGTCTACCGTGTACCCAGTATTGCGAAAGCACTGACGTCAAATCAGCTGCTTGCCCTTGATCAGAAGAATGTTACCTTGTTTCAACAGCACCATCCCTCTAATGTAGAAAGAAGTGGAAAATGACAAAGTTAAAACATAACTGGTTATCCACTATCAAACTGCTTTGATATGGATGCCTCATATTGCTGTCATTCATTGGTTAAAGGTCACCGTGCTAATGGAAAAACAGAACAATACAATGGCAATTTGATAGTGTCAGTCAGGTAAATAACAACTGCAGATAGCCTGTTCATTTAGAAGGCACACTCCTCCCTACCTCCACAGTAACCTCTTCCACAGGGACCTCAGAGCAACCTTTGTTCCAAGCTGGTGGCTAAACAGATCCCATTGTGTCTTGTTAAAACATCCGTCACAGCTGCATGCAGAGAGGAGGGAGAAAGAGAAAGAAAGAGAGGGAAACGAAGGCAGAGGAGGATCACCCTCCCAAACAGACAGTCAACATCAGGCTGCTGACAGGCAGGACCGGGGCTGTGGTGCGGAAGGTGCCCCAGAGCTCTCTTTCTCTCTATCTTTTTTTCTCTCGCACACACGGCTGTTGTGGGGACCCACTAATTACCATTGCTGGGGTAATTAAAGATTATGCAGCTGGGGCAAAAACACACCACTAATGACATACAGCTTTCTGATTTCTATCTGTTTAGGATATTGAAATGGTTAATTAACACACACACACAGGGCTTGTTGTCAGCTGTCTTCATTTCCTTGCACATCCACAAACAAGGAGAAAAAAAAGCCAAGTGGAACATAAATGCCACTTAGTCAAAGAGGAAAGCAGCACCAGTCAGTCACTATTTAATAACACTTAATCGAAGTGGAAAGCAGCACCAGTCAGTCACTATTTAATAACACTTAGTCGAAGTGGAAAGCAGCACCAGTCAGTCACTATTTAATAACACTTAGTCGAAGTGGAAAGCAGCACCAGTCAGTCACTATTTAATAACACTTAGTCAAAGTGGAAAGCAGCACCAGTCAGTCACTATTTAATAACACTTAGTCAAAGAGGAAAGCAGCACCAGTCAGTCACCACTTAATAACACTTAGTCAAAGAGTAAAGCAGCAAGGTCACCAGTCAGTCACTATTTAATAACACTTAGTCAAAGTGGAAAGCAGCACCAGTCAGTCACCACTTAATAACACTTAGTCAAAGAGGAAAGCAGCACCAGTCAGTCACTATTTAATAGCACTTAGTCGAAGTGGAAAGCAGCACCAGTCAGTCACTATTTAATAACACTTAGTCGAAGTGGAAAGCAGCACCAGTCAGTCACTATTTAATAATACTTAGTCAAAGAGGAAAGCAGCACCAGTCAGTCACCACTTAATAACACTTAGTCAAAGAGTAAAGCAGCACCAGTCAGTCACTATTTAATAACACTTAGTCAAAGAGTAAAGCAGCAAGGTCACCAGTCAGTCACCACTTAATAACACTTAGTCAAAGAGGAAAGCAGCACCAGTCAGTCACCACTTAATAACACTTAGTCAAAGAGGAAAGCAGCACCAGTCAGTCACTATTTAATAACACTTAGTCAAAGAGGAAAGCAGCACCAGTCAGTTGTTGAGATCAGTTGGGGGTTAAACCTCTCTAAATGGGACTGGCTACAGAACATACATCATGGACCTCTAAGCCGGACTACTGATATATATATATATAAACTAGTTACTACACAGACGTGGTCTCAATGGTCAATCCATTCCTACTGTAGGCCTACAAACGGTCCCCACTGTACCTGTCATGTTGTATATTGTTTCACCATCCATTGGAGTTCCACTATCACATTCCCATACACTCGCTATCGATTACTCTATTATCGCATGATACCCCTGGTCCACCGACAGTCTTTTTTATGATGTCAGTACCGTTGCTGCCTACGATGAATCCTAGCCTATGATACGTCGTATTTCATTTACAACACAATTAACAAGATATTAATAAGCTTGCAGACCAGCGGGAAAATATTACCCATAGCACCCATTGTTGGTGTCTGATTGAGCCACTGCATAAACATTAACCTCCATTTTAGCCTTGATCTCCCATTAATAACCCAGAGATGAACTGCTGTGCTAGGTTACTCCAGCCAAGTTTATTACCGCATAGCATTAGCATATTTATGAACAAAGAAAATAGCAGCATTATGTTTTTCCAATGCATGTTTTAGGTATTTTCTTTGTTTTGTAAAGAACATTCAATGTTGATTAAATCTATAGGGATAGACCTGTAGCTATTTTTCTATACCTGTGGTAGCCTATAGCTGTTCTGTCATGATGAAAGTCCCTCTTGTGCTGAAAGGCAGACACATCACAGTTCACAGCTCTCTGATCGGTAAAAGCTCCCCCAATGTGCTCTCTCTCTGCTTTCTGTGTGTACACATCATTGGACTAGCCATGAGTAAATATAGAGAGAGAGGCTCCAGCTGTGCTCTGTCCCACCCCTGTGCCTCAGCTCCGCATCAGCCCATAGCCCTCCACCTCAGCCCTGGTTGACTGGTCGGTCTCTCTCCCTGCCTGCCTGTAGACTTTGGCTGTGGTTGAGTGACTGGAAGGTAATGACTGTTCACTCTTCTCTGTGGGGTGCTGCCCATGCTAGTAGCCTAGCACACAGGACCAGAACCAGCCTATAGACTGCATTCAGCCAAATAATAGCAGTTCCAGTCCACAGCACTCTCTGATTTTAAGAGAGTTGCTCACCAGGAACTTCCCATCAGTTCCCCTGGTGGAATTAGCTGCTAGCCACCATTCACTCAACCATTCTGACTGAGCAGATTGGGTTTTTGCCTCAAGTACATTTTAGAGGAAAGAACAAAGAATAACTCATACATAGAGCTATTGTTCTTTTATGCCTATACTCCATGTTTTTCAACTGATGTAGAATATCTCCACAGTCTCTTAATGACCCCGGAAGGTATTCCTCACAGAGGGAGATGCGCTCTGTGTGCAAGTGACCATGTCGAGAGAGCAATCGGCACACAGATGTGGAATGGTAATGACTGTAAAGCCATGCGGCATATCTCCTTTACATGCACGGTTGAAGGCGGGCAATGTGTAACCTACGGGCAAAGGAATACATTTCCTGGCAAAGGAATACATTGTTGATTCCCAGTACAGCAGGAGATCTATTGAGATTCAGGTCAGGCTTCAGACTCTGGCTCTTTGTGGTTGAGTTGGGAGGGTTATCCTCAAACGAGCTGAATCGGCTTTCCTCTGATTCTGCTCTCTACAGACTGTGTTTAGGTAAAAGTGTTAGTGCCAGTCTGTCAATCAGCATCCCTCCCAATGAGAAGAGAGCTGCTCGACTGAAGCATTCTGTCTGGCTTAATAGCATCCTTTGATAGTTGCTACTCTGCACTGCATTTAATAATGTTTTCGTGACTGCTTTAGCAGTATAATCAAACTGTTGGTCTGACTAGAACCATGTCCCTTTTGTCTCTCTTTGACTCCCTGAGGCTACAGAAGCTCTCCCTGCCTTAACAAAGGAATATCTGTTGAATGGTGTTGTTTTGTTTCTCTAAATTAACATGATCCCTTTTCAAAGGGGCAGGGTTTTTTATTCAGGTCATAGCAGCTTCTATTCACATGGATGCTTCTCTTCTTATCAGCTGTCCCCGAGGAGAAATACATTGTTGATTCTCAGTAGTCAAGATCTTTTTCTCAGGAATGGACTTTTTTCTCAGGTGCATTTCCTAGTAAAACAGCCTTGTGTGTCCTTGAGGGGTTTTCACAGTAATACTGAGTGTTCTGTGTTGTGTTCTAGAAGCAGGAGACTGAAGAGGTATGAACAAGTCATCAATGATACTTGTTGTCCTCTTTAGTAAGCCAGGTCATTAGGGGCTGAGAATATGGTTTCAAAAGCAATCTTCATATGCAGATGGGCCATATTGTCTGTAATGGACAAATCCTTGCCCGTTGCCTTCATAAATCCTTCATCAGCCCAGAACAATATCTCTCAGGACTCTTGAGCACATTAAATATTCTGCATAATGTTTCTCCCATCCTGGTGGCTGGATCTGTGCTGAAAGGACTTTCCAAGGTTTCCCGGGCTTTGTTGTGTAAATATCAACACAACTTCAAAAGTGTCCTGCCATTCTGCCTCTGTGCTATTACCATAAAGGTTACTGGGTCGGTTTGAATTTTTACGAGGACACACACGCACGTGTGCACATACACACATACGCGCCACCCCATTCCTCTGCATCCTCAGTGGCTTGGGGCCAGTATTCAATATCTATCTGGTGAGATAGTTGATTAGGCTTCCCAACGTAATTGTCAGCCATTAAATGAGTGATACCCCATCCTACTATGATGTCCTGTAGAGAGGATTAACCATGTCATTTCCCTGTGGAGACAACCTGGTAATATCCAGTATTCCTAGTTGTAGTAATAATAGGACTGGTAGCCACCAGATGATTTGTGTTAGGCTAGTGGCTATCATTTCCTTACATCAATTGTATTACGTGACTGGTATCGGGCAGCAACTGATTAGTAGTCAAATTAAACGTGAGACATGGCTGTTTCCTTTAGCTGGATCATATTCCCAGGCAGCATACTGCAGAGAGAGAGAGAGAGAATGGATAGATAGGGAAATTGGATTTCATGGGTTCCCATCGGGAGGCTTGCTGTACTGTCCTGCTGCTGCTAGCATGATTGTGTTAGCATGCTCCCTGGGCATTTAATCAGGACGATCTAGAGATACTGTGCTGCATACTGTGTTCTATGCAGTATGCAGGAAGCCAGAGAGCCACAGTATGCATAGACAGGCTCAGAGGCCATGTCCCAAATAGCACCCTATTCACTATATAGTGCACTACTTTTGACCAGACCCCTATAGGGAACAGGGTGCCATTTGGGACGAAGCCAGAGAGCTAAGGTATGATCACTAGAGACACCATGTTGCCAGAGAATATACTGTATTTTACAGCACAGCACTGTCCCACTGGGCAAAAACTGGATCAATCAACGTTGTTTCCACATAATTTCAACCCAAAACAATCTGTGATGACGTTGAATCAATGTGAAAAACTGATTGGATTTGCAAAGTCATCAACGTAAGGGCACTTTGTATTTTTCTCCCACATTTAAAAAAAATCTAAATCCAATGACATGATGACATTTTCTGGTGACTTCCTGCTGAAATCACATTAGATGACAACTCAACCAAATGTAACGTTGAACTGATGTCTGTGCTCAGTGGGGTGTCTCTCTACAAAGGATGACATGTCTCTTTACTGGTTAATGCAGGCACTCCTATCACACTTACTAGGAATGGATTCATTCAAAGCTATTGCTTTTGTCTGGTTTGTGTGCTGATGTGCTTTTTAGGGATGTCATTTGACATTGACCTGATAGATGCCAGTTTTTTATTAAGCAGTGCCCTTAACATTACGGTTGGATGTTCACAGGTCCATGCATCCCTGAACATTCAACTGGACAAACACACACACACATGCATCCCTGAACATTCAACTGGACAAACACACACACACATGCATCCCTGAACATTCAACTGGACAAACACACACACACATGCATCCCTGAACATTCAACTGGACAAACTGACACACATGCATCCACACACACACAAACATCATCATGACTCAATGAATGCTCTTCAGCTGAGGAATGTGGGCCAGTTCCCATGCTGCCCCCCAGCCATCACAGCCATAACACTGCTGTGTGTTATGTGTGTACAAAACCATCGAGCACGATGTGTGTGTGACCATGTGTTAGGCATATTCATAGTCAATATGTGTCCGTAATACAATGCAATATTGGGAAATAACATTGACATTTTAACCACATTGCATGAGTGAGTTGTGTTGTTGTTGTGAAATTCACCACCAGCCACAGTATAAGTAAAATAGAAAACGTATGTTAACCCGTGTCAGCTCATTTAAAGGACACAACCAAATGACCAATTATGTGATTACGTACTGTACATGTCAGTGTGTGAGCCTTTCCTGTATCGACTTGTCTCACTGTGTTCTTTGTGCATTGTCTGTCTGTCCGCATTGCATTCATCTATCAATTGATCAATTGATTGTCCCTCTCTCATGGGCTGATCATCAAAGACCATCATTGTGTCCCACATTGCCCTAGTGGTTGCCAAGTGCCCAGAACATGTTATCCCTGTCCTTCTCTCCTGCAAAACAAACCAGACCAGTAGAGGACATTTGTTGAGATGTACTGTGGTCCTGCATTTTAAGTATCCCCCTCAGCTCATCCCAGTAAGCAAAAATGTCCATGTAGCCACAGTGAGGTCACAGACAATGCATTGTTCTTCTGTAGGGGGAACACACAAGTAGCCATTGATGGTCCTGAATGTAAGAGAATGCAGTAGAAGGGGTGCTCTGTTAATTTAATCAGTGTGACTGTAAACACAGTGCCTGTAAAATAGTACCTCTTCCTCTCTGCATAATTGAAAAGATCCACAAATGGTAATGGTCCTAAGGAGACTCTTACATCCTGTGTGTGTGGTGGATGGATTTCCTGTTGTCCGCATTTACAGTTGAAGTCAGAAGTTTACATACACTTAGGTTGGAGTCATTAAAACTTGTTTTTCCACCACTCCACAAATTTCTTGTTAACAAACTATAGTTTTGGCAAGTCGGTTAGGACATCTACCTTGTGCATGACACAAGTCATTTTTCCAACAATTGTTTATTGTGTCATGGCTATGTCAAATTGTCATGGCTTCAGAAGCTTCTAATAGGCTAATTGACATCATTTGAGTCAATTGCAGGTGTACCTGTGGATATATTTAAAGGCCTTACCTTCAAACTCAGTGCCTCTTTGCTTGACATCATGGGAAAATCAAAAGAAATCAGCCAAGACCTCGATGTAGACCTCGACAAAACGACAGCAAAGGAACATGTGAAGATGCTGGAGGATACAGGTACAAAAGTATCTATATCCACAGTAAAACTAGTCCTATATCGATATAACCTGAAAGGCCTCTAAGCAAGGAAGAAGCCACTGTCCTCTGAAATGTCCGCTGGTCTGATTAAATAAAAATAGAACAGTTTGGCCATAATGACCATCGTTATGTTTGGAGGAAAAAGGGGGATGCTTGCAAGCTGAAGAACACCATCTCAACCGCGAAGCACGGGGGCAGCATCATGTTGTGGGGGTGCTTTGCTGCAGAAGGGACTGGTGCACTTCACAAAATAGAGGACGTTATGAGGAAGTAAAATTATGTGGATATATTGAAGCAACATCTCAAGACATCAAGCTTGTTCGCAAATGGGTCTTCCAAATTGACAATGACCCCAAGCATACTTCCAAAGTTTTGGCAAAATGGCTTAAGGACAACAAAGTCAAGGTATTGGAGTGGCCATCACAAAGCCCTGACCTCAATCCTATAGAACATTTGTGGGCAGAACTGAAAAAGCGTGTGCGAGCAAGGACGTCTACAAAACTGACTCAGTTACACCAGCTCTGTCAGGAGGAATGGGCCAAAATTCACCCAACTTATTGTGGGAAGCTTATGGACGGCAACCCGAAACGTTTGACCTAAGTTTAAATTGTTTAAGGCAATGCTACCAAATACTAATTGAGTGTATATAAACTTCTGGCCCACTGGGAATGTGATGAAAGAAAGAAAAGCTGAGATAGGTGTATGTAAACTTCCGACTTCAACTGTATATCCTCACAGCATCATAGGCTGCTAACATCATATATTAAGTTAACAAACAGAGTGCCGACCATTTTGAATCTCACCGTACCTTCTCCGCTATGCAATCTGGTTTCAGAGCTGGTCATAGGTGCACCTCAGCCACGCTCAAGGTCCTAAACGATATCATAACCGCCATCGATAAGAGACATTACTGTGCAGCCGTATTTATCATCATATCTGGCTAAGGCTTTCGACGCTGTCAATCACAACATTCTTATTGGCAGACTCAACAGCCTTGGTTTCTCAAATGATTTCCTCACTTGGTTCACCTACTACTTCGCCGATAGAGTTCAGTATGTCAAATTGGAAGGCCTGTTGTCCAGACCTCTGGCAGTCTCTGGGGGTGCCACAGGGTTAAATTCTCGGGCCAACTCTCTTCTCTGTACACATCAATGATGTCGCTCTTGCTGCTGGTGATTCTTTGATCCACCTCTAAGCAGACGACACTGTTACGGATACAGTTATCCTGTGTGTGTGTATCCTGTGTGTGTGTTTCTTTTCTCTCCTTCTCCCCTCACAGGTGAAAACCATCACTCCCCAATCAGTCAACAATCAATCATCAATCAGAAGACACACCTCCTCCTATTTCCTGACCTATTACAGTTCCTTCCCCATGGTTTAAAAACCCCATCATTTGTTTGTTCTAAAGCTCAGCTCAATCTCTCTGTAAATGCCATGTCTGTAGGTCTCTGTGTTTCACTCTCGCTTTGTCTTAAACCTCTCTTTTGTTTAAAGCACCTCCATAGCACTTTGTCATCACCTGTGAGTATTGTTTTTGGTTATGGTGTTTGTTTGTTGCTGGTGGGAAAAGGGGGAAACCAAGACAAGTCGCCCATGGGCATACACTACCCGTAGGTGAACTTTGTTAAATACACTAGTTAGAACTGGGTGGACCACCCACTGTATTTTTGGTTAGTTAGTTAGCTGTTAAAGTAGGCTAGTCTAGCTTAGGGGTGTGTTTTTGTATATTTATTGTTTCTTTCCTTGGGTCCAGCTCAGCCCCTTTTCCTGCTCCCCCCATTACCGTGTGTTTATAAATAAACCTAGAGTTTGACGGTAGATTTCTGTTGTCGTGGTTATTTCGTTCACACTTTGTCACAATAATAATTTGCATGAGTTATGTTACGGATCTCATTACCATCCCCCCCTAGACTGTCGGGCCAAAAGGGATTCGTAACAGACACCATTCTGTATATCTCTGGCCCTTCGTTGGAGACTGTTAACTAACCTCCAGACGAGCTTCAATGCCATTACAACTCTCCTTCCGTGGCCTCCAGTTGCTCTTAAATGCAATAAAAACTAAATGTATGCTCTTCAACCGATCACTGCCTGCACCTGCCCAGCATCAGTACTCTGGACGGTTCTGACTTAGAATATGTGGACAACTACAAATACATAGGTGTCCGGTTAGACTGTAAACTCTCCTTCCAGACTCACATTTAACATCTCCAATCCAAAATTAAATCTAGATTCAGCTTCCTATTTCGCAACAAAGCTTTCTTCACTCATGCTACCAAACCTACCCTCGTAAAACTGACCATCCTACCGATCCTCGACTTTGGCGATGTCATTTACAAATAGCCTCCAACACTCTACTCAACAAATTGGATACAGTCTATCACAGTGCAATCCGTTTTGTCACCAAAGCCCCATATACTACCCACCATTGCGACCTGTATGCTCTCGTTGGCTGGCCCTCACTTCATACTCGTCGCCAAACCCACTGGCTCCAGGTCATCTACAAGTCTCTGCTAGGTAAAGCTCCACCTTATCTCAGCTCACTGGTCACCATAGCAGCACTCACCCGTAACACGCGCTCCAGCAGGTATATCTCACTGGTCACCCCCAAAGCCAGTTCCTCCTTTGGCTGCCACTCCTTCCAGTTCTCTGCTGCCAATGACTGGAACGAATTTCAAAAATCTGAAGCTGGAGACTCTTACCTCACTCACTAGTTTTAAGCACCAGCTGTCAGAGCAGCACACAGATCACTGAACCTGTACATAGCTCATCTGTAAATAGCCCATCCAATCTACCTCATCCCCATACTGTATTTATTTATTTATTTATCTTGCTCCTTTGCACCCCAGTATCTCAACTTGCACATTCATCTTCTGCACATTCTACCATTCCAGTGTTTTAATTGCTATATTGTAATTACTTCACCACCATGGCCTATTTATTGCCTTACCTCTCTGATCCTACCTCCTTTGCACTCACTGTATCTAGACTTTTGCTACTGTATGTTTGTTTATTCCATGTGTAACTCTGTGTCGTTGTACGTGTCAAACTGCTTTGCTTTATCTTTACCAGGTCACAGTTGCAAACGAGAACTTGTTCTCAACTAGCCTACCTGGTTAAATAATGGTGGAAAAAAATATATGTATATATATGCAGTTCCAAAGGTTTCGTGACAGTGACAATTTTGTTGTTGTTTAAGCTCTGTACTCCAGCATTTTGGATTTGGAATTATACAATGACCAAGAGGTTAGAGTGCATACTGTCAGCTTTAATTTGAGGGTATTTTCATCCATGTGGGGTAAACCGCTTAGAAATTACAGCACTTCTTGTACATAGTCCCCCCATTTTAGTGAGCAAAAGTATTTGGTCCCATATTCATAGCATGCAATGAATACATCAAGCTTCTGACTCTACAAACTGCATTTGCTGTTTGTTTTGGTTTTGTTTCAGATTATGTTGTGCCCAATAGCAATGTATGGTAAATAATGTGTTGTGTCATTTTGGAGTCACTTTTATTGTAAAAAATAATAGAATATGTTTCTAAACACTTTTACTTCTACATTAATGTGGATGCTACTATTATTACAGATAATCCTTAATGAATCGTGAATAATCATGAGTGAGAAAGTTACAGACACTCAAATATCATACCCCCGAGACATGCTAACCTCTCACCATTACAATAACAGGGGAGGTTAGCATTTTTTTTGGGGGGGGTGTAATGTTTATGCCTCTAACTGTATCACTTCAAATCCAAAGTGCTGGAGTACAGAGCCAAAACAGCAACAAATGTGTCACTGTCCCAAATTCCTTTTGGAGCTCACTGTACGTCTCCTAACGTCATACAGTACATCTGCCCTGAGAAAGAGCCACCCATAATTCAGCATTATTTTCTCTCTGTGCCAGTCCCTCTGTCATCCCCTGAGTCATCATGCGCCAGTTAGAATCCTAAAGAAAGTGACAAGTTCTCGGAGGTAATTTTCTGTCTTTCTCTCGCTCTCTCTCTAAAAAGCTGTCTGTGACTCGGTCCCTGTGCATTATTGAGTCCGGTGGTGGAGCCCTCATAAATGATCTATCACTGGCCGGGTCGGACAGAGTGGGGCAGTGGACGCACATCACACCTGCACCCCTCTGTCCCCGAGCGGGTCAGACTCAGCCCAGAGACCACATTCAGCCACCAAGCTAGCCTGCCAGCCATACAGGAAGTCAGCCAGCCAAACAGGCAGTCAGCCAGCTAACAAATCAAATCAAATCAAATCAAATTTATTTATATAGCCATTCGTACATCAGCTGATATCTCAAAGTGCTGTACAGAAACCCAGCCTAAAACCCCAAACAGCAAACAATGCAGGTGTAAAAGCACGGTGGCTAGGAAAAACTCCCTAGAAAGGCCAAAACCTAGGAAGAAACCTAGAGAGGAACCGGGCTATGTGGGGTGGCCAGTCCTCTTCTGGCTGTGCCGGGTAGAGATTATAACAGAAAATGACCAAGATGTTCAAATGTTCATAAATGACCAGCATGGTCAACTAACCAATAAGGCAGAACAGTTGAAACTGGAGCAGCAGCACAGTCAGGTGGACTGGGGACAGCAAGGAGCCATCATGTCAGGTAGTCCTGGGGCACGGTCCTAGGGCTCAGGTCCTCCGAGAGAGAGAAAGAGAGAGAATTAGAGAAATATGTGGGGTGGCCAGTCCTCTTCTGGCTGTGCTGGAATTATAACAGAACGTGGCCAAGATGTTCAAATGTTCATAAATGACCAGCATGGTTGAATAATAGTAAGGCAGAACAGTTGAAACTGGAGCAGGAGCATGGCCAGGTGGACTGGGGACAGCAAGGAGTCCTCATGTAACCAGCCAAACAGGCAGTCAGCCAGCTAACCAGCCATACAGGCAGTCAGCCAGCTAACCAGCCATACAGGCAGTCAGCCAGTTAACCAGCCATACAGGCAGTCAGCCAGTTAACCAGCCATACAGGCAGTCAGCCAGTTAACCAGCCATACAGGCAGTCAGCCAGCCAAACAGGCAGTCAGCCAGCTAACCAGCCATACAGGCAGTCAGCCAGCCAGCCAACTAACCAACCATACAGGCAGTGAGCCAGCCAGCAAGACAGCCATAAAGGCAATCCGCCAGCTAACCAGCCATACAGGCATTCAGCCAGCTAGCCACCTAATCAAGCCATAAAGGCAGTCGGCCAGCCCAGAGAAAATATTTCTCGCCCCAAAGCTGAATGCCACACACAGGCATTTCATCCTGCCAACATCTCCCCTTTAGAGTCATCTCCCTGGCATGTAGTGATGTTTAAATTGAATGGGCTGATCAACAGATGCATGTTATACACAGGCCAGGTCTGTAGCTGTATGTGCCCCCCCCCCCCTGGGGAGAGAGCGAGAGGCCAGGCCTGGATCTGTAGCTGTTTGTAGCCCCCTCCCTGGGGAGAGAGCGAGAGGCCAGGCCTGGAGCTGTAGCTGTATGTGGACCCCGCTGGGGAGAGAGCAAGAGGCCTGGCCTGGAGCTGTAGCTGTATGTGGCCCCAGCTGGGGAGAGAGCGAGAGGCCAGGCCTGGAGCTGTAGCTGTTTGTAGTCCCCTCCCTGGGGAGAGAGTGAGAGGCCAGGCCTGGAGCTGTAGTTGTTTGTAGCCCCCTCCCTGGGGAGAGAGTGAGAGGCCAGGCCTGGAGCTGTAGCTGTTTGTAGCCCCCTCCCTGGGGAGAGAGCGAGAGGCCAGGCCTGGAGCTGTAGCTGTTTGTAGCCCCCTCCCTGGGGAGAGAGCGAGAGGCCAGGCCTGGAGCTGTAGCTGTATGTGGACCCCCACTGGGGAGAGAGCGAGAAGCCAGGCCTGGAGCTGTAGCTGTTTGTAGCCCCCTCCCGGGGGAGAGAGCGAGAGGCCAGGCCTGGAGCTGTAGCTGTTTGTAGCCCCCTCCCTGGGGAGAGAGCGAGAGGCCAGGCCTGGAGCTGTAGCTGTTTGTAGCCCCCTCCCTGGGGAGAGAGCGAGAGGCCAGGCCTGGAGCTGTAGCTGTATGTGGACCCCCACTGGGGAGAGAGCGAGAGGCCAGGCCTGGAGCTGTAGCTGTACGTGGCCCCCTTTGGGGAGAGAGCGAGAGGCCAGGCCTGGAGCTGTAGCTGTTTGTAGCCCCCTCCCTGGGGAGAGAGGGAGGTGCCAGGCCTGGAGCTGTATTGAATACTGATAAAGGACAGGAGACTGGATGCTGAAGCCTAGGCTTCTAATTTCTGCTCTACAGGTGGATTACTGAGGCCAAACATAAACAAGGAAGCAGTCTAACTGGTGTTTTTCTAAGGTCAGATGGTATTGACACATGGCTGTAGAATATAGTAAAAATAAAGAAAAGCCCTGGAATGAGTAGGTGTGTCCAAACTTTTGACTGTATATATATATATATATATTATATATATGTCCCACCACCCGCCAACCCCTCTTTTACGCTACTTATTCTGCCCTTGAGTTGCGTTCCCATGCAAAACTAGACAGATAGCTAACAACTAAGTCTTCAATAAAACTCCCAAGGCGTGACTTTTCTTGAATTAATATATTGAAACGTTTGTTAGCTATCTGTCTAGTTTTGCATGGGAACGCAACTCAAGGGCAGAATAGTGAAAAAACAAATATTTTTCCAAGGCTGAAGCGTGACAAGAAATAACTACATTGAAAGACCTGCAACGTAGCGTTGTTTGTAGCTGCTCTATGCGTGCAAAACAAATTCTGAACTTCCTGTTTGCGTCGTCTCTCTAAGTACCAGAAAGCGCCACTAGGGGGCAAATAACACCATTGAACACAATGAAAATCCAATTTACCCATTGTAATAAAATAATCTGTTATCTTCTAACAGGATGGCAGCACACTACTGCTACTCTCTGTTCATCATATATGCATAGTCACTTTAACCATATCTACGTGTACATACTACCTCAATCAGCCTGACTAACCGGTATCTGTATGTAGCCTCGCTACTTTTATAGCCTCACTTCTGTATATAGCCTGTCTTTTTACTGTTGTTTTATTTCTTTACCTACCTATTGTTCACCTAATACCTTTTTTGCACTACTGGTTAGAGCCTTTAAGTAAGCATTTCATTGTAAGGTCTACACCTGTTGTATTCAGCGCACGTGACAAATAAACTTTGATTTGATTTGAAGCGAAGGCAAAGAGTAGCCACTTTAAATAATCTGAAATATTACATTTATTTTGATTTGTTTAACACTTTTTTGGTTGCTTTGTGATTCCATATGTGTTATTCCATAGTTTTGATTTCTTCACTATTATTCTACAATGTAGAACTGTATATATATTATCAATGCATATATATACATATATACATATGCATTTTATTACATTCATTTGTTTAGATTAACACTTTCAGTTCATAATTGTATCCAGTTAACCCAATGAGTCGCGCCAGTGTGATTTAGGACTACTAACCTCTTTTAACCTTTGTGTGTTTGTGCGACAGACTTCCGTCTATTTCCTCTGCATCCGTTGGTACCAACCATTAGTCTGTGTGATTAATGGGGACTGAGCTATAGCTGTCTTAGTGAGCAGATCCCGAAGGGAAGGGTTTCTTCTACATAGAAGATCATAGGAAATCTCAGGACATGGTGTCTATAATACTGTAATAAGCTCACATAGTTGCTGTCACAAACTCCACACAGTTATCACTGACTAGTTGGATATTCATTTCCTACTGAGAAGACCATTTGTGAACGTACAGCATTCATATGTTTTTGCTTTGGCTGACCTTGTTTTTTTGTTGTTGACATTTGTCAATAAAACTCATGAATGCAACTGTTTATGTCAAAATGTTTTGTATTTTACTTGTGGCCCTGGTTGTTCTTAAAAGAAAATGGCCAAACACATAATTGTGATGGCAAAATATTAGGGTGGGACAGATAAATTAAAAGCAGATTTTTGCTGGGGATTTTACGACTGATATATTTAAAGGGACATGTCAGCGCTATTCAGGATAGATTGCAAATGAATGGGAAGCTCTTTTTAATTAGGTCTTTGTTACATCATTGTCAGGATGTGTGATTTAAGGAGAATGGCGTAACATAATTAAAGATTTAAGACGTGTTAAGAGATTGCCAGGACCATGACACAGCGACCCTGCCTCATTGTGTGTGTCCAGGCATGTGTATGTGTGTTTAAGAGAGTGAGAGCTCTACTTCTGAAGCCAAAAAGTAAAAGACAATCATTTCTAGGTAATTGTGTTATATAAAGCTTAATAAATAAGGCTACCAAGCTGCTAGGACAGAATGTCACGTTCTGACCTTTAGTGGTCCTTCTGTAGCTCAGTTGGTAGAGCATGGCGCTTGTAATGCCAGGGTAGTGGGTTTGATCCCCGGGACCACCCATACGTAGAATGTATGCACACATGACTGTAAGTCGCTTTGGATAAAAGCGTCTGCTAAATGGCATATATTATTATTATTATCTCCTTTGTTTTGTCTTTATTTAGTATGGTCAGGGTGTGAGTTGGGGTGGGCAGTCTGTTTTGTATTTCTATGTTTGGTTTCTGTTTCGGCCTAGTATGGTTCTCAATCAGAGGCAGGTGTCGTTAGTTGTCTCTGATTGAGAATCATACTTAGGTAGCCTGGGTTTCACTGTTGGTTTGTGGGTGTTTGTTTCCTGTGTCAGTGTTTGTGCCACACGGGACTGTTTAGTTTAATTTCACTTTGTTATTTTGTATTTTGTCGTGTTCAGTTTTTCTATTAAAACATGGACACTTACCACACTGTGTTTTGGTCCAATCCTTGCTATACTTCTTCAGATGAAGAAGAGGAAATCTGTCATTACACAGAACTGACTGGCTGCAACTTCAATTAGCACTGAAGTGTGAAGTGAGAGGTGTGAAGATTCTTGAGCCTAACAATGGCAGGAGAGTTTCACAGCCCCCCACCACCCAAATGCAGAGGCCTTTGAAGCCCTCATGGCTTATCCCTGTGGAGAGGTCATTACAATACAGTACCCCATGGATATTAAAAATAACACTGCACAGAATAAATATATTTTTTAAAGCTCCTCAAGGACAATCCAGAGACAGACACTATTTGCTGAGGGGAACGTAAGCAACTGAGTTTTCCATACAGACCATCCCCTGGCATGGCACAGTGCTATCAGAGCACACTACCCCTATGTCAAGAGAGAGGGTATTGGCCCTCTGCACACGCCAACAACAGTTACCCATGAAGCATCGTTACCCATCGCGCCACAAAAGCCACGGCCCTTGCAGAGCAAGGGGAACCACTACTTCAAGGTCTCAGAGCGCGCACCACCGCTAACTAGCTAGCCATTTCACATCGGTTACACATGCAACAACCTAAAAGGAAGCGACTTCCAAACCTTCCATAACAAAGCCATCGCCTACAGAGAAATTAACCTGAAGAAGAGTCCCCTAAGCAAACTGGTCCAGGGTCTTTGTTCACAAACACACATAGACCCAACAGAGCCCCCATACAGCAACACAATTAAACCCAACAAAATCACGAGAAAACAAAAAGAGAAATACTTGGACACATTGGAAATAATATACAAAAAAACAGAGAACTATAATGCTATGTGGCCCTAAACAGAGAGTACACTGGGACTGACCCAAAACTAAGGAGATCTTTGACTGCCGAAGGCAGACCTGGCTCTCAAGAGAAGACAGGCTATGTGCACACTGCCCACAAAATGAAGTGGAAACTGAGCTGCACTTCCTAACCTCCTTCCAAATGTATGACCATATTATAGACATATATTTCCTTCAGATTACACAGATCCACAAATAATTCGAAAACAACTCAAATTTTGACAAACTCATATCTATTGGGTGAAAATCACAGTGCCATCACAGTAGCAAGATGTGTGACCTGTTGCCACAAGAAAAAGGCAACCAGTGAAGAACAAACACTATTGTAAATACAACCAGTATTTATGTTTATTTATTTTAATTTTTGTACTTTAACTATTTGCCCATCATTACAACACTGCATTTGAAATGTCTTATTTTGGAACTTTTGTGAGTGTAATGTTTACTGTTAACTTTTACTGTTTATTTCACTTTAGTTTATTATCTATTTCACTTGCTTTGGCAATGTTAACATATGTTCCCCATGCCAGTAAAGCCCTTAAAGAGCGAGAGAAAGAGGAGTAACCGATATCAGAGAGTGAGTAGAATGCGCTTCAGCACTTATACACCGCTGCTGCCTGCCCCGTTTCCCGGTTTCCATGCCGACAGCGAGGGTTGTTCAGTTGGAGCATGCTCCGTAGGACTCTTTTCCGTTGACCGTAACGTAACAACAGCTCGGCAGAGAGAGGGCTGGAGTATTCATATACACACACACACACGCACACACACTGCTAGAGCACAGCAGAGAAGAGTGTAGGAGAGAGCAGATGGAGTCGAGCTGCATGCCTGCTGTACTGAGCTGGACTGAGACACACGCTTACTCACAACAAAGGTGAATCGGCAGAGATTCGTATCTCTCATGTCTCATGCATGTGTAGAATGTTGTTGTGTAATATTTTTTTTGTCTTTCATGGGAATTGGACAGGAGGAAAGAGTTTTCATGGACTGATTTTGTACCAGGAATGAATGGGCAGTTTGTGTGCTATAGTCTACATGTGCTCTATACTGTTATGGGTAATGAACGAGGCGCCTTTAATTTGAGCTAGGATGGCCAAACATATATACGCCGTTGATGATCTGTTACAGTAGATACTGTAAAGGCAGCACTGTGTATAACCACAGTAAGGTTTCGTCCGTCTTCTTTGACATTAAGTGCACATTTCTACTTTATCCTGAAAGGTTGGAGAAAGCGTCTCTTGCAGTGCGTATTCTAAGGATACGTAAGTTATGCATTTGCTGACAGAATTAAGCAATACAGTACCTAACGTTACTCAGCCAGAAATAAATGATTGACACATGGGGAACTGTATGCTGTGCATGTATCAGTGTTCTGTACTATAGACACTTCTGATAGGAGAGACCAACACGCTTGATATGTTTGTGTATTCAGAACGGACATCAGATGACTGCCTGTAGCGCTGGGTTATCTGTTAGCTATGTGTGTGTATGTATGTGCGTGCGTTCTCATGTCGTTCCCCTCTGATGCGCAGAGAAATGCTGATTATGAAAATCTTTATCCCACACCCCTGTCACATGACTTGTGTGTTGCGAGAAGGTGGTCACTCTCCAGTCATGCATTTCTGACCCTCTGACGATTATGTTGGCGGAGTGGGGCAGAGGCAGGGTCATAACCTTAGACATAGAATTACCAGCCATATTGAGTGTACCCAGGAGTTAAATTCCCGTTATCTTTTGTTTTTTCTAGTAATTATATTTCTATGGTCATGACACTGGTGTACTGGGCAGGCTAATTAATCCATGGGAGGATCAGGTGAACTGGACAGGCTAATGAATCCATGGGAGGATCAGATGAACTGGGAAGGCTAATGAATCCATGGGAGGATCAGGTGAACAGGCAGGCTAATGAATCCATGGGAGGATCAGGTGAACTGGGCAGGCTAATGAATCCATGGGAGGATCAGGTGAACTGGGGAGGCTAATGAATCCATGGAGTATCAGATGAACTAGGCAGGCTAATGAATCCATGGGAGGATCAGGTGAACTGAGAAGGCTAATGAATCCATGGGAGGATCAGATGAACTAGACAGGCTAATGAATCCATGGGAGGATCAGGTGTACTAGGCAGGCTAATGAATCCATGGGAGGATCATGTGAACTAGGCAGGCTAATGAATCCATGGGAGGATCAGGTGAACTGGGCAGGCTAATGAATCCATGGGAGGATCAGGTGTACTAGGCAGGCTAATGAATCCATGGGAGGATCAGGTGAACTGGGCAGGCTAATGAATCCATGGGAGGATCAGGTGAACTGGGCAGGCAAATGAATCCATGGGAGGATCAGGTGTACTAGGCAGGCTAATGAATCCATGGGAGGATCATGTGAACTAGGCAGGCTAATGAATCCATGGGAGGATCAGGTGAACTGGGCAGGCTAATGAATCCATGGGAGGATCAGGTGTACTAGGCAGGCTAATGAATCCATGGGAGGATCAGGTGAACTGGGCAGGCTAATGAATCCATGGGAGGATCAGGTGAACTGGGCAGGCAAATGAATCCATGGGAGGATCAGGTGTACTAGGCAGGCTAATGAATCCATGGGAGGATCAGGTGTACTAGGCAGGCTAATGAATCCATGGGAGGATCAGGTGAACTGGGCAGGCTAATGAATCCATGGGAGGATCAGGTGTACTAGGCAGGCTAATGAATCCATGGAGTATCAATAGTGTGTTCGTATGCACTGGATCGTATACAACAGGAGAGCTGGTTGTCCCTACAGATGGATAGTACTTTTTATGTTAGTTCAGTTTCATTCACCTCTGAAAAACATTGGCTGTTTTTAATTTACATTCATATCAGTTTAATTCTATTAATTGAGAACCCAATGGATTTAAGTTATGGGCTAGTCTGGGCTGAACTGGGCTGGTTTGCACTTGAGGCAAGCCTGTGTCCCAAGTTGCACTCGATTCTCTATGGGCCCTGGTCAAAAGTAGCGCACTACATGGGGAATAGGGTGCCATTAGGGACATAGATATTGACTCCGTCTGCTGAATTCAGTCGCTCCAGGATGACCAGGGAGTGCACTATAAACCCCAATGTACTGTGATCAAAACTTTTGAGGGAATCCATTGCACTTAATATATCATAGTACAATTACATAGTGATTTTGTAGTAATTACTCAAACCGATAGAGTCACTATGACCATGTAGTGGTTCCAGATTTGAGTTCTATCAGCTTGAATTTTTCTTTTAATGCCTTCACTAAGCCACGCCCCCAATAAAATGTCCCATTGTGCCTTTCCTTTTCGAGTGAATTATAGAGTTAATACCCATGACTGTAGTGACAGAGACATGGTTGTTGAATGTGTATGTTGTTGGTCCTGATGCCTTCACCAAGTGAGTTCGTAGGCTAATGCTATCATTATAATTAATGAATAATTAACTCTTTGTGACAATGCATTTTTTGTGACAATAAATTACGTCTCATAAGGCCTTACTTTGAGGCCTAGCGTTACCCTAAGTAATACAGTGGCCCGAAACTCATGATTTAGTTGGTTTTCTAAATTCCGGTAATTATCCCAAAATTCCCAGATAAAAAAATATATAAACCTGGTTGAAAGATTTCCAGGAATTTTCCAAACGGGATTTCTAGAAAGCGTGGGAAACGTACTGTAACGGCGTTCTTCGTTTGTAGAAAGAAGAGAGTCGGACCGAAATGCAGCGTGGTTGTTGCTCATGTTCTTTAATGAAGGAAAAAAGCGATACATGAAATAACTAAACAAAATAAAACAACAAACGGAACGTGAAACCTAATTACAGCCTATCTGGTGAAACTACACAGAGACAGGAACAATCACCCACAAAATCCAAAGCGAAACCCAGGCTACCTAAATACGGTTCCCAATCAGAGACAAGAGAATCACCTGACTGATTGAGAATCGCCTCAGGCAGCCAAGCCTATACAACACCCCTACTCAGCCGTAATCCCAATAATACAAAAACCCCAATACGAAATACAACAACATAAACCCATGTCACACCCTGGCCTGACCAAAATATATAACGAAAACACAAAACATATTGACCAAGGCGTGACACGTACCAGAATTTTACAACCCTACTTGCAAGCCACATTATGCTGGCATGCAAAGTGATGTGTATTCTTATTGTAATCCAGCCAGAGTTTGCATATCCAACAGCTTTCATTTTTATTCACCTGCAACCGGCATTCAGAATTACTGCCAGGGTTAGGAACAGTGTGAGGAGACTACCTAAACCATTTAATAGATGTAAAGCCCCCTGTTTTGGGGACCTGCGTGGTTCTGTTACCGGTTCTGACCAACATTTTGGCTTATAAATCGACCTGTGGACACCATAGTATTGTATTGATCAGTAGCTCTGATTCTCACCGACACAGAAGTATGTCTGCTGTGTGAAGCAGGATGTGAAATCTGACACCACTTAAAGCTGGGATGTCCCTCCTACCATTTCATTCACTCATCTGACTGTCCAACTCTTGGCTAGACCTTACATCACAGCCACTAACAACATATGCCTTCAATCCTTCCATCGTAGAGCAGCAGGAGAGAGCGGTTTTGTCACTGTAGTACATTCAGAGATCAATTTATAGCCAGTTATCAAAAATAATTCATGGATTTTAAACAAAAACTGTTTGTCATAGACGGACAATATTGATATGAGATGAAAGGTGAGTTCCTGACGAGTTCAGGAAACTAAGTTAGAGCTCTGTGAGACGTTCACAGCAATAGGGGCAGACATTTTGAACGAGAGACCATTAGAAAATATGCACATTTCTCTAACACTGAACATAAAAATATGTATTTTACACTTATAAGGAAGGTGAACTCATTGTTAGTTTTATAATTTGATTATACTATATTTAGAAAGCACAAAAGTCATTTCAAGCCTTATTCATACAGTTTTCTTGAATAGGATATACATCATATCAAATATTTCATATTTTCATATCTGTACTGTGTACTGGAGCCTGAGTCCTCAAAAGTGACTACACCTCAGCAATTTATAACTATTTTTACTAGAAAGGTGAGATGTAGAAGTATTTGAGTAAAACAAATGCCTTGGGGTTTACAGTGTAGGGAGCAGCCAGAGGAGAGAAGAGGAGGAGATAGCAGAGCAGCAGCAGTCAGCCCTACAGCCACACGGGTGGAAACATACAGCATGCAGGCTCCCCTGAATATTTCATCTGCTGAAAGAGAAAGTGTGTGTGTGTGGGGGGGTGTACAGCAGGAGAAAGCCGGAGAGAGGTAGAGATAGATGTGCCAATAAAGCCCTTCAATTTAAATTGAATTGATAGTTGGAGAAGGCGAGATGGGGTGGGGCAGGGGTTAAAAGAGGTGGAGAGTCTTTCACCTCATAAGAAATTAGAAAATAAATTGAGTTGATAAATGCAGGTTTGTACAGTTTCAGTCAGAGCCAGGAGTAATGCAAGGTTGTGTGTAGCTTACGAGACAAACAGGTTCAGATGGGCGGCAATCATTTCAGTGCCCACCATTCAGGACTACTAACTAGAGGATATCCTGGTGATTTCGATGAGTTATTCAAATAATATGGCTCCCCCATTCGCTACACTGTAACAGTAGAATGGTACTTGAGTTACCTGCTAAAAGGGCGTTTTTTCAGTTGGCGTATTATCTTCTTTAGCCAAGTATAATGGAAAACCCCTCTGATCTTAGCTATAATTGAAGTAGTTTGACACACTAATGCTGAAAATGCTTCCAAGATGAAAAGGAGTTGTTACAGCTCAGCTCACAGGTAAAAACACTGCTATTTTTGGCTCAGTAGAAATAGTGGCAGACAGTTTAGGCAGCATGGTGTAGTACTCTGTGTCTGAGCTGGTGTGACTGAGTAATATGACACTTCTTCCTGTTACCCAGATATGACAGCAGGATATCCACCCTGTGCTGTGTTTGGATAATAGTGAGGAGAGATAGACGAAAAGCTCTGCTCTCATCACGAGAGAGAGAGATTATAACCTCTCAGAGAGAACTTGTCCCGCTGTCCCTTTCTTTAGGAGAGTGGATTGTTAGCTCCTGTCGTGTCTTTACTATCGTTAAATTGAAGACTTAGTTTTTTATCAAAGATTCTCTGTAATTAGTATTACGCGATCAAACTGATTAATCAGTAACCATAATAAACTAGGAAGTTGGGGCACCAAGGAAAATATTCAGATTACAAAGTTATCATTTCCTAAAATAACTCTTCAGGTATTTTCATATCTGATCCATAGTCTTCTGATTAATTAATTATTTACTTTACCTCACGTTAGTCTCATTCCAAACGTCGTAAATTGTTGGTTATCTGCACAAACCCAGTCTTCACGATAAGTCATTTTTACGGCTTTCTTCCGTCAAAGGAGCGTCGGACCTGAATGCAGCGTGGTCATTTCCATACATGTTTATTGAACGATAAAAACGCGAACAATACAAAACAACAAACGGAACGTGAAAACCTATACAGCCTATCTGGTGAACACTAACACAGAGACAGGAACAATCACGCACGACAACTCAAAGAATATGGCTGCCTAAATATGGTTCCCAATCAGAGACAACGATAATCACCTGACTCTGATTGAGAACCGCCTCAGGCAGCCATAGACTATGCTAGACACCCCACAAAAACCCCACAAAAACCCCATGACAAAATAACACCACAATAACCCATGTCACCCCCTGGCCTGACCAAATAAATGAAAAAAAACATACATACTTCGACCAGGGCGTGACAGAACCCCCCCCCCCCCACTTAGGTGCGGACTCTCGGACGCACATCAAAACAATAGGGAGGGTCCGGGTGGGCGTCTGTCCATGGCGGCTCTGGCTCGGGATGTGGACCCCACTCCATCAATGTCTTAATTCCTCCCCCTCACGTCCTAGGATAGTCCACCCTCGACGCCGACCATGGCCTAGTAGTCCTCACCCAGAACCCCACTGGACTGATGGGCAGCTCGGGACTGAGGGGCAGCTCGGGACTGAGGGGCAGCTCGGGACTGAGGGGTAGTTCGGGACTGAGGGGAAGCTCGGGACTGAGGGGAAGCTCGGGACTGAGGGGAAGCTCAGCACTGAGGGGAAGCTCAGCACTGAAAGGAAGCTCAGCACTGAAAGGAAGCTCAGCACTGAGAGGAAGCTCAGCACTGAGAGGAAGCTCAGCACTGAGAGGAAGCTCAGGCATGTAGTTGGCTCCGGCAGATCCTGGCTGGCTGGCGGATCTGGAAGAGTCTGGTTGACTGGCGGATCTGGAAGAGTCTGGTTGACTGGCGGATCTGGAAGAGTCTGGTTGACTGGCGGATCTGGAAGAGTCTGGTTGACTGGCGGATCTGGAAGAGTCTGGTTGACTGGCAGATCTGGAAGAGTCTAGCTGACTGGCAGATCTGGAAGAGTCTGGCTGACTGGCAGATCTGGAAGAGTCTGGCTGACTGGCAGATCTGGAAGAGTCTGGCTGACTGGCAGATCTGGAAGAGTCTGGCTGACTGGCAGATCCTGGCTGACTGGCGGATCTAGCTGCTCTGGCTGCTCCATGCAGACTGGCAGCTCTGGCTGCTCCATGCAGACTAGCAGCTCTATGCAGACTGGCAGCTCTGGCTGCTCCATGCAAACTGGCAGCTCTGGCTGCTCCATGCAGACTGACAGCTCAGGCTGCTTCATGCAGGCTGGCAGCTCTGGCTGCGCTGAACAGGCAGGAGACTCCAGCAGCACTGTAGAGGAGGAAGGCTCTGGCTGTGCTGAACAGGCGGGAGACTCTGGCAGCGCAGGAGAGGAGAAAGGCTCCGACAGCGTTGAACAGGCGGGAGGCTCCGACAGCGCAGGAGAGGAGAAAGGCTCTGGCAGCGCTAAACAGGTGGGACGCACTGAAGGCCTGGTGCATGGTGCTGGTACTGGTGGTACTGGACCGAGGACACGCACAGGAAGCCTGGTGCGGGAAGCTGCCACCGGAGGACTGGTGTGTGGAGGTGGCACTGGATAGACTGGACCGTGCAGGCTGGAGTTCTTGAGCACCGAGCCTGCCCAACCTTACCTGGCTCGATGCCCACTCTAGCCCGGCCAATACGAAGAGCTGTTATGTACCGCACCGGGCTATGCACCCGCACTGGAGACACCGTGCGCTCCATAGCATAACACGGTGCCTGCCCGGTCTCTCTAGCCCCCCGGTAAAGCACAGGAAGTTTGCGCAGGCCTCCTACCTGGCGTAGTCATACTCCCTGTGAGCCCCCCCTCCATCCGCGTCACCGTGCTGCCTCTTCATACCAGCGCCTTTCAGCTCTCGCAGCCTCCAGTTCTTCTTCTTCAGTTCTTCAGTTCTTCCCTGGGGCGGCGATATTCTCCAGGCTGATCCCAGGGTCCTTCTCCGAACAATTCATCCTCCCATGTCCGTTCCTCCTTTCGCTGCTTCTACTGTCGCTGCCTGTCACCACGCTGCTTGGTCCTGGTGTGGTGGGTGATTCTGTTACGGCTTTCTTCCGGTCGAAGGAGAACCGGACCAAAATGCAGCGTGGTCATTTCCATACATGTTTATTGAACGATAAAAACGCGAACAATACAAAACAACAAACGGAACGTGAAAACCTATACAGCCTATCTGGTGAACACTAACACAGAGACAGGAACAATCACCCACAACAACTCAAAGAATATGGCTGCCTAAATATGGTTCCCAATCAGAGACAACGATAATCACCTGACTCTGATTGAGAACCGCCTCAGGCAGCCATAGGCTATGCTAGACACCCCACAAAAACCCCATGACAAAAACGCACCACAATAACCCATGTCACCCCCTGGCCTAACCAAATAAATGAAAAAAAAAACATACATACTTCGACCAGGGCGTAACAGTCATCAATTGTCTTAAATAATTTATTTATTACTAACTAAGTAATTCACAGAAATGCATAAACAAACAAATAAAGTCAATATGGTTACAAGAAATGATAAGGGAATCACCGATCTTTTATACCTTGTCCGAAACATGAAATTTGTTCGGGCCTCAAGTTCTGTGAGGTGGAAGAAATGATTTTGTTCTCTATGAAAATTCACTCTTATAATGTCTCTTATAATGTGTGGCCATGAGGCATGGTCTTCTCAGGAATTTACGACCTCTCTCTGACCACAGCAGCCTAGTTGAAGGAGGCCATGGGAGGCAGGGAGAGGGGATGGGCTTGCTGTACTGAAAGAGGACAACGTCATGACACTCCTTAGTCACCCTCACCGGGGTTAATTTTAAATGGAACCATCCGGTTTTCAGGGATACAGTATCTTTAACTTCTTGTGTCGAGCCATCCTGGATCCGGTATCGTGACTACAGCCTCAAGCTCATTACCATAACGCAACGTTAACTATTCATGAAAATCGCAAATGAAATGAAATGAATCTATTTGCTCTCAATCTTAGCCTTTTGTTAACAACACTGTCATCTCAGATTTTCAAAATATGCTTCTCAACCATTGCAAAACAAGCATTTGTGTAACAGTATTGATTGCTAGTGTAGCATTTAGCGTAGCATTTAGCGCTAGCATTCAGCAGGCAACATTTTTACAAAAAACAGAAAAGGATTCAAATAAAATCATTTACCTTTGAAGAACTTCAGATGTTTTCAATGAGGAGACTCAGTTAGATAGCAAATGTTCCGTTTTTACAAAAAATATTATTTGTGTTGACAAATCGGTCCGTTTTCTGCATCACGTTTAGCTACGAAAAAAACCTGTATCCAGGATTGTGTAAATCTATCCGCAAGCTCATTAGCATAACACAACGTTAACTATTCAAGAAAATCGCAAATGAAATGAAATTAATCTATTTGCTCTCAAGCTTAGCCTTTTGTTAACAACACTGTCATCTCAGATTTTCAAAATATGCTTTTGAACCATAGCTAAACAAGCATTTGTGTAACAGTATTGATAGCCTAGCATAGGATTTATGCCTGGCTTTCAGCATGCAACATTTTCACAAAAACCAGAAAAGGATTCAAATAAAATAATTTACCTTTGAAGAACTTCAGATGTTTTCAATGAGGAGACTCTCTGTTAGATAGCAAATGTTCCGTTTTTACAAAAAAATATTATTTGTGTTGACAAATCGGTCCGTTTTCTGCGTCACGTCTGGTGACATCACCAGGCAGTAAATTGGTAAATAGACCAATAAGAAAGAGTTCCAAACATCTCTGCCAATAATAGCTCCTCCCCAATCAGACCACTCCCAGACAGTCCTAGCAAAATTATTGCTTGAGTAATTGCTCTTTGCTAAGAATGTATTTTTGTTTCTTGACCATTTTAATTGAAAACAATCACAGTAAGGTACTTCATTGTTACCCAGAAATTATGTGATATTGAGATACAAATGGCTGCTTTGGACATTTAATGAGCAGACTAACATGGGTATAATTTACATTCGTTTTCTTTCCTTGTGGGAAGTCAAGGACAGTGCAGTAAGATATGCCAAGGATGGTGATGTGTGGGAGGCATGACTGATATCATCGACCCCCAGATAGGATCTAGGTCCCTTTCTCCCCTCCTGTCTTTCTCCCCCACTGCTTCTATCTCTCTCTGTCTTGCTCTCCTTCCTCCTCTCTCTCCATTCCCCTGTTGGTGATATGAGTGAGTCACTCTGCCGTCTGTTAATGAGTAAATCCTCCCTTATTACCCTCCCTTTGTTTATGAACAACACTCCTGGTTATCTCAATTCATCTCACGCTCCCTCATTCTCTACCTCTTTACCTCTACCTTACCTCTCTACCTCACTCAGGCTACTAGTTACAGGGGTGGGAAGTAGCCTAGTGGTTAGGGCGTTGGACTACTAACCGAAAGGTTGCAAGGTCAAATCCCCCAGCTGATATGGAAAAAATATGTTCTTCTGCCCCTGAAGAAGGCAGTTAACCCACTGTTCCTAGGCCATCATTGAAAATAAGAATTTGTTCTCAACTGACTGACCTAGTTAAATAAATGAAAAACTCTCTACCTCACTCGCTTCCTCTTCTATCATAGTTTCCCATTTCCCCCTTTCCTCCCTCTCTCCCCCTCCCTCTGGATATTGATCACAGGAATGAGGTCACATAGATCTCACTGAGGTCCCTATATCGTTTTTGTTATTGTTACCGTTGCCGCTGTGGTGTTTATGTCATTACCTCAGTAGCAGTAACAACAACAAAACAAAGACACACTGTGGAGGCGAGAGCTGAGTAAAGAAGCCTCAGTACTTACACTACACTGCCTGGGCTTACAGAGACTTCTACCTGAACCCAAATACTTTCAGCTACTATACTGGATCAGATCAGGTTGTGTTGTTGTTTTCATTACATTATACATTAATATAAGGATATCATTCAAATGAGACAGGAAACATACATATTTGATTTGAAGTAGTTAACAAGAAACATAGCTTACAATTAGAGTTTAAGAAGTTGAATTCCGATCTTTTACTGATCCCTTTTACTGTAGCCGACTGTATGAACCCAGGTTGTTTTGTTTTCATTGCATTATACATGTATATTGGGCTTATTATTTAAATGAGAGAGGAATCATACATATTTGAGTTGAGGTAGTTATCAACAATCAGGTTCTGTGTTTATACAACAAGCCACTGAATAGAGAAACCTCTTGTGATACTGTTGTGTATGAACTAAGAATGAAATGCTGCATTGAGAGAGCACTCCAAGCCCTGAGCTAGCGTGCCTCGTTTTAAAATGGTGCAGCTCTTTGTCACAGAAATGCCAAAAGTGGCTGATGCCGAGGGATGGGAGCGCGGCCAGCATCCCCGCCTCCTGTTGTCCATGCATCCAAAAGCGTTCAGTTACTATTTGGTTTATTTGGTTTACCAAATAGTTTACCAAATAGTTTACCAAATAGTTTACCAAATAGTGACAATTCAATTGGTTCCGTTTTGTAGGGCAAGCACAATTAAATACAGCTGAAGTATTTGAAATTATTTCAAATAGTATTTGAACCCAGGTGTGCAGTGGACGGAGCCCAGTGTCTCATATGTTCCCTCTGTTATCTAACAGAGGAGGAAAAGAACAGTCTTCTGGAAGGAAGAGAAGAGCGAATACCGCTTCATTTAATTCGGAGTCCCGGCGGGAAAATCTGTTTGCTATTAGGTTACATCATCTACAGCAGCCTCCCGCTCTGTTTCTAGGCTACTGACCACAGGCTACAGGCTAATGACCACAGGCAATAGGCTAATTTTTAAATATTTTACCTTTATTTAACCAGGCAAGTCAGTTAAGAACACATTCTTATTTTCAATGACAGCCTGGGAACAGTGGGTTAACTGCCTGTTCAGGGGCAGAACGACAGATTTGTACCTTGTCAGCTCGGGGGTTTGAACTCACAACCTTCCGGTTACTAGTCCAACGCTCTAACCACTAGGCTACCCTGCCGCTACTGGCTACAGCCTATAGTACTATATTAATCAGTTCATGCATTGTCGCATGTGATTCATTTGGGTATGATTATGTTACCAACCATACAGCAGCATCTCCATCTCACTAAGGTCTGTCTGTCTGCCTCTCTCTACATGCTTACTGTACAGTAATGTATTCATCAGATCTAGCACTGCTGTATGTTGTTAGGAATTATTACCAATCATACAGTTACAGTCCTATCTCCATCTCACTGCATGTTTCTGTCTGTCTGACTCTGTCTTGATGGGCTGTATGACTGTGTAAGAGGGGGTGAGACAGAGGGGACGCTGGTGCTCTGCTTTATTTTGGGTTGAGTCAAGAGAATCTGGTGGTGGTGACAAATCCATGATGGATGTATAACCCTCCATGAGTCAATACCAGAGCCGGAATGGTGACAGATATCCACTCTTCCGATTGGTTCTTTTACACTGGCTTGCATGCCAAATGGCAGCCTATTGCCTATATAGTGAACTACCTTTGACCAGGGCCGCCACCGGCACCCTATAAAGATGTTTATTGTATTGCTAAACCAGCCAGGGATAAAATGTATCACTGTAAAACTATATCATCTTGTTCCCTAACACTGTTACTGAGAATGATATGTATGTCTATCACCGAAGACCATACCAGTACATAAGGGTCTGCCATTTTCTACTCAGTCACATATAAACATGACAAGCACGTAGTTACTGCTCAGAGTTTCTGAAATATTTGATGTCTGTTATGCCTTAATTCAAACCATTTATCCAGATTTTTAAAATATGTATTGTCTTTTATCATAGCCTTCCCTGGACATCATTTGCATGGATTGGTTGGTCCGGCTCCTTTGAACAGGTTCTCTCTGTCTAATGAAGTCTCTTTCGTCATCTCTGTGAATAAATAGAGTGAAGCGGAGCTGGGTTGGGCTACTATATATGGCATTGGGATACTATGTATGGCATTGGGATACTATGTATGGCATTGGGATACTATGTATGGCATTGGGATACTATATATGGCATTGGGATACTATGTATGGCATTGGGATACTATATATGGCATTGGGCTACTATATATGGCATTGGGATGCTATATATGAAATTGGGATACTATATATAGCATTGGGATACTATATATTGCATTGGGATACTATATATGGCATTGGGCTACTATATATGGCATTGGGCTACTATATATGGCATTGGGATACTATATATGGCATTGGGATACTATATATGGCATTGGGATACTATATATGGCATTGAGCTACTATATATGGCATTGGGCTACTATATATGGCATTGAGCTACTATATATGGCAATGGGATGCTATATATGGCATTGAAAAATCATGCAAAGGAAGAATGATGGCGTTGAAGGTGGGCCCTGGTCAAATGTAGTGCACTATATTGTGAATAGGGTGCTGTTTGGGACATGGTCTACCTATCACCTCATTATTCCCTGTCTGTATTATTCATAGAGACCGTTAACACCTCAGGCTGGTGAAATATTCATGGAACAGCCATGAATGACTTCCACCATACAGGAACAGAACAGAGACATGCCCAGCTTTCACCTGAGGTGATGTGAAATGTAGGTAGAAACGCAGGTAGAAATAGAATGAACAGAGCTGACGTGTTTTTTCCCTATTCTATGTGGCAAACAATGATATCTGTTCAACACGATACATCTCTAAGCGTTCTGTAACATTCCATCCTCCTGAACAGGCTTGTGCACTACTACACAGATAACCTATTGGTCTGACCCGTGCTGTGCTGGCTCAGATATTTCCTTTCTATGTTGTCCAGCACAGTCCCAGCAACTGGATTCGTAACCAAACAAGCACAGCACTTAACTTGGTTTGACTCAGCTCAATAATGTGAAAATAGTAACACAGTACATTAGTACCTTGCTCTATGCTCTGGGTGTCAACTACACCCCCTCTACACAGCCTCTCCTCTCTGTGGCCGTGTAGCTCACACACTATCCCTATACACATCCCAGTGACATGTTGCCTAATGAACTCCAGACTTCCGCGTTAGACCTTCGATGAAGTCACCAGAATGCTACTACGTGAGTCATCTGTACCCTGGTGGGGCTCTATGAAAAAAGACTCAGTAGAGAGTTGTAGTATGTGTTGATTACTGCTGAACCTGGGAGGATTCTTATTAACCCACATTTCTCTGCCTGATGACAGGGGGAGGAGAGGTGGGGAATGTTATGCCTTCCTTCTTGTCTCCTGGCATCATTCCTCTGGCGCGCTTGTCTGGTTGAGTATTCTGTCTCTTATTGCTGTGTTCATCTGCGTGCACCTTACTAGGCTTGTCAGGAGGCTTGTCAGGATCCACTCTCCTCTCCTTTCCCTCCCCTCCTGCTTACCTGTCAGGAGATAGAGAGCTACTCCACCTCATCAGGATCCAGTATCTTGTTACCCTGGCAGTGCGGGTATAATCAACCTCTCCTGTGTGTCTGTCATGGCAATGCGTCCTACAGGCTCATAGATACAGACTAGATTGAAGCAGCCTTTTAATAAACCTGTGTAATTTCAGTCCTTTCCAAGGGCAAGGAATGTTATTTCATAAGTAGGCCTACATCAATCTCACAATTTTGTTGGTGTGTTCAGATTTGCAATGCCTAAAATGCCTTTTAAATTATTTCATTCCAAAAGTAACCTGTTCTGCAGAGAAGTTATCTGTAGAGAGATTCCCTCAGAGGGAGCCGGATTCCATTGACGTGTCATGTGAATGAATAGTCATGTTGCATAAGATATTGGAGATAAGCATCTCTAGCCGATCAATACATGGAAAACAAAAACAGTGCACTTGGTGTCCAGGGCTTTCCAGCCTATTGGATTTCTACAGGATCAGATTGACTCTAAAATGGAATCTCTGGGATTAATAGTCACCACTCATATGCCTCGCCGTAATACAGACAGACAGGTTGTAGAATGGAGTGATGCACCGATATGACATTTTTGGCCGATACCGATATCCAATATTTTCAATACCAATACAGATAACCGATATCTAACATTTTTTTGTAGCTAACTATATAGCTAGGTGTCATCATCGAAAATAACCCTAATTTATAAGACAGTTCTTATTTGATTAATGGTGGTCGGAACCCATCTATGTGAAGCTAGCCACAATAAGGATTAGCCACAATAGTGGGCTTTGATACTGCCTGGACATACTTTCATGTCATTGATTCCGATATATTCTAATATATCGTGCATCCCTAGTAGAATGTAATGCCACCATGCCCGTAATACAGACAGACAGACAGACAGACAGACAGACAGACAGACAGACAGACAGACAGACAGACAGACAGACAGACAGACAGACAGACAGACAGACAGACAGACAGACAGACAGACAGACAGACAGACAGACAGACAGACAGACAGACAGACAGACAGACAGACAGGTTGTAGAATGTAATGCCACCATGCCCGTAATACAGACAGACAGACAGACAGACAGACAGACAGACAGACAGACAGACAGACAGACAGACAGACAGACAGACAGACAGACAGACAGACAGACAGACAGGTTGTAGAATGTAATGCCACCATGCCCGTAATACAGACAGACAGGTTGTAGAATGTAATGCCACCATGCCCGTATTACAGACAGACACGTTGTAGAATGTAATGCCACCATGCCCGTAATACAGACAGACACGTTGTAGAATGTAATGCCACCATGCCTACAGACAGACACGTTGTAGAATGTAATGCCACCATGCCCGTAATACAGACAGACACGTTGTAGAATGTAATGCCACCATGCCCGTAATACAGACAGACACATTGTAGAATGTAATGCCACCATGCCCGTAATACAGACAGACACGTTGTAGAATGTAATGCCACCATGCCCGTAATAAGAGCGTCTGCTAAATGACTTAAATGTAAATGTAAATGTAAATGTAATACAGACAGACAGACAGACAGACAGACAGACAGACAGACAGACAGACAGACAGACAGACAGACAGACAGACAGACAGACAGACAGACAGACAGACAGACAGACAGACAGGTTGTAGAATGCAATGCCACCATGCCCATAAGACAGACAGACAGACAGACAGACAGACAGACAGACAGACAGACAGACAGACAGGTTGTAGAATGTAATGCCACCATGCCCATAATACAGACAGACAGACAGACAGACAGACAGACAGACAGACAGACAGACAGACAGACAGACAGACAGACAGACAGACAGACAGACAGACAGACAGACAGACAGACAGACAGGTTGTAGAATGTAATGCCACCATGCCCATAATACAGACAGACAGACAGACAGACAGACAGACAGACAGACAGACAGACAGACAGACAGACAGACAGACAGACAGACAGACAGACAGACAGACAGACAGACAGACAGACAGACAGACAGGTTGTAGCATGTAATGCCACCATGCCCATAAGACAGACAGACAGACAGACAGACAGACAGACAGACAGACAGACAGACAGACAGACAGACAGACAGACAGACAGACAGGTTGCAGCATGTAATGCCACCATGCCCATAATACAGACAGACAGACAGACAGACAGACAGACAGACAGACAGACAGACAGACAGACAGACAGACAGACAGACAGACAGACAGACAGACAGACAGACAGGTTGTAGAATGTAATGCCACCATGCCCATAATACAGACAGACAGACAGACAGACAGACAGACAGACAGACAGACAGACAGACAGACAGACAGACAGACAGACAGACAGACAGACAGACAGACAGACAGACAGACAGGTTGTAGCATGTAATGCCACCATGCCCATAAGACAGACAGACAGACAGACAGACAGACAGACAGACAGACAGACAGACAGACAGACAGACAGACAGACAGACAGACAGACAGGTTGCAGAATGTAATGCCACCATGCCCATAATACAGACAGACAGACAGACAGACAGACAGACAGACAGACAGACAGACAGACAGACAGACAGACAGACAGACAGGTTGTAGAATGTAATGCCACCATGCCCGTAATACAGACAGACAGACAGACAGACAGACAGACAGACAGACAGACAGACAGACAGACAGACAGACAGACAGACAGACAGACAGACAGACAGGTTGTAGAATGTAATGCCACCATGCCCGTAATACAGACAGACAGGTTGTAGAATGTAATGCCACCATGCCCGTATTACAGACAGACACGTTGTAATGAAGTAATGCCACCATGCCTACAGACAGACACGTTGTAGAATGTAATGCCACCATGCCCGTAATACAGACAGACACGTTGTAGAATGTAATGCCACCATGCCCGTAATAAGAGCGTCTGCTAAATGACTTAAATGTAAATGTAAATGTAATACAGACAGACAGACAGACAGACAGACAGACAGACAGACAGACAGACAGACAGACAGACAGACAGACAGACAGACAGACAGACAGACAGACAGGTTGTAGAATGCAATGCCACCATGCCCATAAGACAGACAGACAGACAGACAGACAGACAGACAGACAGACAGACAGACAGACAGACAGACAGGTTGCAGAATGTAATGCCACCATGCCCATAACACAGGCAGACAGACAGACAGACAGACAGACAGACAGACAGACAGACAGACAGACAGACAGACAGACAGACAGACAGACAGACAGACAGACAGACAGACAGACAGACAGACAGACAGACAGACAGGTTGTAGAATGTAATGCCACCATGCCCATAATACAGACAGACAGACAGACAGACAGACAGACAGACAGACAGACAGACAGACAGACAGACAGACAGACAGACAGACAGACAGACAGACAGACAGACAGACAGGTTGTAGCATGTAATGCCACCATGCCCATAAGACAGACAGACAGACAGACAGACAGACAGACAGACAGACAGACAGACAGACAGACAGACAGACAGACAGACAGACAGACAGACAGGTTGCAGAATGTAATGCCACCATGCCCATAATACAGACAGACAGACAGACAGACAGACAGACAGACAGACAGACAGACAGACAGACAGACAGACAGGTTGTAGAATGTAATGCCACCATGCCCGTAATACAGACAGACAGACAGACAGACAGACAGACAGACAGACAGACAGACAGACAGACAGACAGACAGACAGACAGACAGACAGACAGACAGACAGACAGGTTGTAGAATGTAATGCCACCATGCCCGTAATACAGACAGACAGGTTGTAGAATGTAATGCCACCATGCCCGTATTACAGACAGACACGTTGTAGAATGTAATGCCACCATGCCTACAGACAGACACGTTGTAGAATGTAATGCCACCATGCCCGTAATACAGACAGACACGTTGTAGAATGTAATGCCACCATGCCCGTAATAAGAGCGTCTGCTAAATGACTTAAATGTAAATGTAAATGTAATACAGACAGACAGACAGACAGACAGACAGACAGACAGACAGACAGACAGACAGACAGACAGACAGACAGACAGACAGACAGACAGACAGACAGACAGACAGACAGACAGACAGGTTGTAGAATGCAATGCCACCATGCCCATAAGACAGACAGACAGACAGACAGACAGACAGACAGACAGACAGACAGACAGACAGACAGACAGGTTGCAGAATGTAATGCCACCATGCCCATAACACAGGCAGACAGACAGACAGACAGACAGACAGACAGACAGACAGACAGACAGACAGACAGACAGACAGACAGACAGACAGACAGACAGACAGGTTGTAGAATGTAATGCCACCATGCCCGTAATACAGACAGACAGACAGACAGACAGACAGACAGACAGACAGACAGACAGACAGACAGACAGACAGACAGACAGACAACAGACAGGTTGTAGAATGTAATGCCACCATGCCCGTAATACAGACAGACAGGTTGTAGAATGTAATGCCACCATGCCCGTATTACAGACAGACACGTTGTAGAATGTAATGCCACCATGCCCGTAATACAGACAGACACGTTGTAGAATGTAATGCCACCATGCCTACAGACAGACACGTTGTAGAATGTAATGCCACCATGCCCGTAATACAGACAGACACGTTGTAGAATGTAATGCCACCATGCCCGTAATACAGACAGACACATTGTAGAATGTAATGCCACCATGCCCGTAATACAGACAGACACGTTGTAGAATGTAATGCCACCATGCCCGTAATAAGAGCGTCTGCTAAATGACTTAAATGTAAATGTAAATGTAAATGTAATACAGACAGACAGACAGACAGACAGACAGACAGACAGACAGACAGACAGACAGACAGACAGACAGACAGACAGGTTGTAGAATGCAATGCCACCATGC